>NC_068301.1:37181732-37481732 GCF_025860055.1 Xyrauchen texanus
GGGGATGTTGTCCCACACTTTAGAAACCACTGGGACAAACAATTCCATAGACATGCATTGAATACCTGATCCATGACTTTAACAGCATCCTTGGTTTTCTCAGACTGGACATAATTTTTCTAAGTTAGACAACGGTGACATATCAAGAGAAATATTTTTTGATTTGAATATGAAATTTCTTATTTCTAGATACTTAAAGAAATGTTTTGTAAGAATATTGTATGCATTGACTATTTCCTCAAATGATGAGCAGCCCAATAATACTAATATATTTTAGGACACTGTAGACCTCCTCTATCATATGGCAAGTATAAAAGTGTCAGATGGAGTCTGGAACATCGGTTATTCCAAATTAATTTAGTGAATATCTTTTTAAGACTTTTTTAATCCTAAACCTTATTTTTTAGGGGGTGACAGAGGAATGTTCTGGAATAAATATAAAAATTTTGGCAAAACGTTCATTTTCAAAACATTTATCCGCCAATTAAAGATATGGGTAACAACATCCATCTTTCTATAGAGCTACTAACACTTTCGATCAGCGGATCGTAATTTGCTTGTACAACTTCTTCCAGTTTTGGTACAATTTTTATACCAAGATATGTGAAACAATCAACTATATTGAAAGTTGCTGCCCAATTACTAGGTTGTTGTCTGTCGATCTCATTTAGAAATATAATAGAACTTTTAGAATTATTAATTTTGTATCCAGAAATTGATAAGATCTAATAAATCAGGTGTTGATGTATCAAGATGTTTAATAGATAGAATGACGTCATCAGCGAATAGTGCTATTTTATGTTCTATCTGTCCAATCTTAATACCTCTACATGTATTTTACCACTATTGCAAATGATTCGATGGAGATGGCAAAAAGGAGAGGAGAGGGGGCGAACCTTGTCTGCACTCTCTAGATATACTGAATGGTTTTGAGACCATATTATTTGTCTGCACTTCTGCTACAGGGCTATTATAAAGTAACCTAACCCATTTGCAATAATTTTCTCCAAAGCCAAATCTAGATAATAAATCAAATAAATAAGACCATTCAACCCTATCAAAGGCCTTTTCGGCATCCAGTTATAGTAGAGCAGTATCCCGTTCTTCCCTCTGTTCATGAAGAATGTTAAGGACTCATCGAACATTGTGAAATCCCTGCCTACGTTGTATGAAACTATTCTGATCTTCTCCTATAAAATTTGGTAGTACACTTTCAAACCTCTTGGCCAGAACTTTACATCATATTTTTGTATCAGAATTTAACAAGCTTATTGGCCTCATATTTTCACACCTAGTATTTGTTTTTCCTTTTAGGAGGATTCATAAAATTTGTAATGGTGTATGCTAAGGATACCACTGCATGATCAGAGATGACTATGCTATGATACATACAATCTGTTATTTTGTTAAACATTTGTGCAGAAATTAAAAATAAATCAGTACATGAGTATGTTTGATGCATCCCAGAGTAGTATGAATATGATAATGCTCTTGGGTTAAGATCCCTCCAAATATCTAATAAATTAAGGTCTTACATAAATTCCTGTATCAATCTCCTAGATTTAGTATGCGTACTATCAATCCTTGTAGAACGATCTTTAGTAGGATCTATTACACAATTAATTTCTCCTGCAATAAGGTAGTGCCCGGGCAAGCTAGCAGTTAACAGAAACAGATCTTAAAAATTGGGGATTATTATTGTTTGGACCATATACATTAATCAGATTTATTTTTTCTGAATAGATGGTACATTGTAAAATAATAAATCTTCCTTGTGGGTCTTTAGTTTAGTTCTGAACCTGTATTATTGGGATTGATTTCTAAAATAAAATCATTACTCCTCTCATGTTAGAAGTATGACAGTATACAGTCAGGTCCATAAATATTGGGACATCGACACAATTCTAATCTTTTTGGCTCTGTACACCACCACAATGGATTTGAAATGAAACGAATAAATGTGCTTTAACTGCAGACTTTCAGCTTTAATTTGAGGGTATTTACATCCAAATCAGGTGAACGGTGTAGGAATTGCAACAGTTTGTATATGTGCCTCCCACTTTTTAAGGGACCAAATGTAATGGGACAGATTAACAATCATAAATAAAACTTTCACTTTTTAATACTTTGTTGCAAATCCTTTGCAGTCAATTACAGCCTGAAGTCTGGAACGCATAGACATCACCAGACGCTGGGTTTCATCCCTGGTGATGCTCTGCCAGGCCTCTACTGCAACTGTCTTCAGTTCCTGCTTGTTCTTGGGGCTATTTCCCTTCAGTTTTGTCTTCAGCAAGTGAAATGCATGCTCAATCGGATTCAGGTCAGGTGATTGACTTGGCCATTGAATAACATTCCACTTCTTTCCCTTCAAAAACTCTTTGGTTGCTTTCGCAGTACGCTTCAGGTCATTGTCCATCTGTACTGTGAAGGCTGAAAATGAGCAGATAATATTGCCTGAAACACTTCAGAATTCATCCTGATGCATTTGTCAGCAGTCACATCATCAATAAATACAAGAGAACCAGTTCCATTGGCAGCCATACATGCCCACGCCATGACACTATCACCACCATGCTTCACTGATGAGGTGGTATGCTTTGGATTATGAGCAGTTCCTTTCCTTCTCCATACTCTTCTCTTCCCATCACTCTGGTACAAGTTGATCTTTGTCTCATCTGTCCATAGGATGTTGTTCCAGAACTGTGAAGGCTTTTTTAGATGTTGTTTGGCAAACTCTAATCTGGCCTTCCTATTTTTGAGGCTCACCAATGGTTTACATCTTGTGGTGAACCCTCTGTATTCACTCTGGTGAAGTCTTCTCTTGATTGTTGACTTTGACACACATACACCTACCTCCTGGAGAGTGTTCTTGATCTGGCCAACTGCTGTGAAGGGTGTTTTCTTCACCAGGGAAAGAATTCTTCGGTCATCCACCACAGTTGTTTTCCGTGGTCTTCCGGGTCTTTTGGTGTTGCTGAGCTCACCGGTGCGTTCCTTCTTTTTAAGAATGTTCCAAACAGTTGATTTGGCCACACCTAATGTTTTTGCTCTCTCTGATAGGTTTGTTTTGATTTTTCAGCCTAATGATGGCTTGCTTCGCTGATAGTGACAGCTCTTTGGATCTCATATTGAGAGTTGACAGCAACAGATTCCAAATGCAAATAGCACACTTGAAATGAACTCTGGACCTTTTATCTGCTCCTTGTAAATGGGATAATGAGGGAATAACACACACCTGGCCAGCCAATTGTCCCATTACTTTTGGTCCCTTAAAAAGTGTGAGGCACATATACAAACTGTTGTAATTCCTACACCGTTCACCTGATTCGGATGTAAATACCCTCAAATTAAAGCTGAAAGTCTGCAGTTAAAGCAAATCGTGTTTGTTTCATTTAAAATCCATTGTGGTGGTGTATAGAGCCAAAAAGATTAGAATTGTGTCGATGTCCTAATATTTATGGACCTGATTGTACTTGCACTTGCCATCTCCGAAGATTTCTAATTATCTCACTCTTTACCATGTGGGTTTCCTGAAGATAATTGTTTGATCCTATCCATTACCTGCTTTATTTTTTTATATTACCCAATCCTCTACAGTTCCAGGTTACAAATGTCACATTTCCTGTCTCCCCCATCTTCCTTTACATTTCCTATTAAGAGGCATGTTCCCTTTAATTTACTCACAGATCTTAAGTACTGAGAAGCAAAAAATTAAAATAAAAGCAATCTTGAACAAAACATCTATTTTTTAAGATATACTCAACAACATCCCCATTTTCTCCAGTAGGGTCCATGCTACTGGATAAACCCCCTACCCCTTACACTCCTTATATGGCACTGATTGGTCCACACACCCGTGAGGAACTATCAGATACTGCTGTCTATATCTATTATCACAAAACTATTGATATAACTACTCTCACTTATTATAGTAAAGTATGAACACATATTTTCACATCCCCATAGAACGATAACAACTGAAACGTATTAATTATGTTACAAATTAGTCCAACAATTCCACGCGATCAAACATATTCTTCTTAATTCAGTCCCCACATCGAAAAGACGTCAGTTCTGGTATATAATCCAAATTATTTTAAAGCAATATTTATTGAAGACTTTAATATTCCAGTTGAATTGAGCCCACCTTTATTCCCTATCTATTTCTTCAATGAAGCTTTCTACCGCAGCCTGTATATCAAATACCCTTGATTTCTCCTGGTGTGTAACAAGTAGATGAGCATGGTAGATGATCCTGTGCTTACTGATTCCTCTTTCTCATAGCTTCTGTCTCGCTCCATCGTAGGCTCTCTGTTTCCTGTGGACGTCAGCAGAAACATCTGGATAGAAACGAAGAGAGTGCTCCTTGTATGAAATCATTCCCTTAGACCTGGCTGCTCTAAGCACCTGTTCTTTTTGTTTGAAGTTCAGGAACTTCATAATTAGTTTTCTTGGTGATGCATCTCGCCTTGTGTTATGGTCACCGAAATTTCTCTGTGGACCCACTCTATGTGCTCGTTCTATGATTAAAGATATGTCCATTTCCAGTATTTTTGGAAGCCAGGCCTCTAAAAATGCACAGGCATCATTCCCATCTTCTTTTTCCAGTAAACCCACCAACCTCAAGTTGTTCCGTCTGTTTCTGTTTTCCATGTCGTCAACCTTTTCTGTCATTTTGTTAATTTGAGATTCGAGAGTATTCGCGTGAGCCCTTAGTTGAACGATCTCATCTTCTGCGCCCAAAATGCGTTCTTCGGCCTCGTTCATTCTCTCCTTTACCTCTTTAATCGCTGACATGACACCGTCAATTTTAATTGTAACTTTTTTTCTCTAATGGCCTTTAAAACATCTGCAATGCTGGGGTTCGACTCGTTTACTTTAGTAGATTCACTGTCATCATCTTCCTCCATCTCTTTCAATTCGCCCGTGTGATCAGAATCCTGTGACCTCTCTTGCAATTCATAAGTCAGATTTTCTTGATTTTTTTTTTCGGTGCCATTTCCGTTATTGGACTTTTGTGCATCAATTACAAAGGATGTATTAAAGTTTTAAGTGTGTTTGAAGAATTACTACTCTACAAATATAAGAGGGTCATTAACTTGTGTCTTCTCAGCACGACTCCATAACTGGAACTCTACACCTTCCTGTTGAGGAGGAGATTCCAGTTTGGTGCCTTCCTGTTTCAGGGTTATTATTGGCTACTGATGTCAGAGGGGGGTACACAGTGTGATCCACCCTCCCTTCTTTATGTGGAACTCATTTGCATATTTAAAAGTACACAGTAATGCCCTGTAAGAGGTGTCTGGCAGTTGTCCAAACAGCTTGTCTGGTGGCTGCTTGGCATGTGTTTGTGCTAGTCCAGCCACAATCTTATCAAAGTGGAGTCACTCTTCTTTGCCTTGACAGTTCGGGAGGGGCTCTGCCATAAACTGGATCTGGAATGTAATTTTGTCATTGTTCACCACACTTCTCTCATCCATTATAGAAGATACAGTACATATACTGGAAGAAAGTTAATTCTAGGGAAGACATGCAGCTCTCTCTACCAATCTTCCCAGGCTTGTAGCAGTTATTTGGCAGTAGTGGGTATCCCGGTCCCTGTGTTTGTCCCAAAGCTGTGTGGGTCATACTGGCTGGATAAGACCTTGTATATATTTCACATTGTAGGCAATCTTGTGTCTCAAGGTGTTGGTCGGATAGTGCCAGCTGAGCCCTATGGCTGATTCAGGGGAATATATTCTGTCTTGAGAAAGCCAGAGTTCCAACATAAAATAATCTCTCTATAGAGAGCATTACATCATCCTCTGGCTGACTATGAGTGATGACATGGTGTTGGATGGCATAGGTGGCACAGCACAGACTGCACATGGTGCCAAATAGCAGGACTTACCACTCATACACTCATGGGGGTTTGTCTCTTTCCATGTCCTGCCAGACAAATCGCAAAAGGGGATGATCTTCAGGGAGCAAACCGACCTGGTGGAACATGCCTTTAATTTCCCCACTAATGGCAATGGTATGCTTATGAAACACTAACAGCACTTCTAGGAGTGATGGTCCTAAGGTACAACCAGGCAGCTGCAATTGGTTGAGATTCAGACCCTGGTACTAGTAAGAGCAGTTAGATGCAATGCATTTTTATAGATGTGGGTCAACATGTGGTATGGGATTGTGGCAGGGCGGAGGGCGGGGCCGGGTCGTGATCCTACACACCCAGTCCCGTATTAGGCTAATTATGCCTCCGGGATAAAGGTCGACTGCAGGGGATCGTGCGGGAGAGAGAGATCGTTTACGGACATGTCCGTCATGTGTGTGTTTGTGTCTTCTTTTAAGTTTGTCATTAAACCATTATTTATATCGTCAAGTCGGTTCTCGCCTATTACTTTTCATTGATCCCTTTACAGTGATGTACCGCGATTCACCCTCCTGGATCACCTCTTGTAGACTGCTCTTGACAACTCCAGTCTGTGCCAGTAACTGGAGTACCACTCTGCCTTATAATCTGTGTTGGCTACAGGAGACTACTGTGGGAAATGGTTTCTTCACTGGTTCAGGGACCCAGGAGTCATCCTGTCATGCCAGTCTTTGTCTTTGATGGACCATATTTAGCAAGAGGAGGACTTACTGAGATAGCAGCAAGGGGTTTACTCAGACTTACAGCTACTTGTCTCTGCAAGTAGTCTAAACTCACATCTGGCCTCTCTGATTTCCACTAATATGGCATTCAGGTGATTTTCTCTGATCTGATGTATTTCAATCTGGGAGGCTCCAGGTAGATTTGTGGATTTTGCAGATATGTGGCTGTACTGACTCCAGTCACTTTACTGGTCATCATCTCCATAGGCAGCATCCCTCAGTTACTGGCGATGGCAAGGAGTGGGGATTGTCATCTTGGCAGCTCCCATTTCCTGAGTACATAACTCCTCTTCTTGACCATGCCAACTGTTTCTTGGAACAAGTAAATATCTTTGATAGCCCACCTCATATTCACCATAACGGCTTGGAGGATGGTTTTCACACTTAGGCCTGGTTGAGACTCTGTCATCCATCTTCTAGAGAGATGGATGACAGAGATGTCTCTTCCCAGTGACAGACACACAACCATGTCCACAATGTTATTAATTCACACATCGTGTATATTTACATCTACACCATCCTTGTATTCATTCTTGATATTATTTCCCTCCACTCCAGCTAGTATCCATTGGGGCTCTGATTTATCTTTGTAATTTGTTTTAAGGCTGCTATTCAAATGTGTTAATATATTCTACCTCAAGGTATACTACCCCACCCTATGCCCACTTAGGACATCTCCAAGCCCAACCTAAAGGGAGGTCACACTAATTAATGATTTTAATTCACTCCCATTCAAACGTACTCCACTGCATACAAGAGTTAAAGTTTGCAGAACTCTGATCTGTATGATGAGAGGACGTGTGTCACTGTTCTATCACTCTGTTAGTCTGATCTGGACACTCATTCTTCATGTTTTGTCTGTTATTGACGTGAGTGCATTGCGCTTATGTCATCTTGGCGGCGTGCACTCGCATCAATAGTTTATGTCTGTCTCTCGCGAACACAGATGAGCCTCATGTTACCCTCACATTGCGTTGCGTGCCCGGGTCGTGAGCTGTCTTCATGTTGTGTTGAGGTTCCGTCACTACGGTCTGAGGTGTCGGGTTTGTGTGTGGCCGAACCCTCGCACATGTGTCCAGTCTTGATTTGTTGCTTGTTGCGTGCATCATGTGGCGTTTGCCTCGCAATGTACGCTCAATCTTTGTCTATTGTGGGAATGTGTGGCATCACTTTGTTTGGCATTATTATGCATTCACTTGTCTTGTCTGTCAGTTGGCATGAGGGTATATTGGCTTATTGTCTTGGCAATGTGCGCTCATGCCATTTGGGTGTTTGTGTCTTGTGAGTTCAGCCTCTGCTAAACCCTGACATTACTAACTTGCCCAACTGGACCCAGCAGAGGCGTTATAGGATTTTCTAACTCTCGCTCCAGTTCGGGAGGAACCGCACTCCCATAACTCAACCTTGGACTGCAATATGGGTAGTTGGCATCAGGGTAACCGCCCTTTTGGTATTTATGCTGGTGCGCTCCTATGCATTGGATTATGATGAGACCACCCTGATCTATTTGTTCCTGTCCCGACTGGATGAGCCTTTTTTGTTGTGGGGAGACCTGCAGGCTTGGTCCTTCTGGGATGTTGTAGATCACGTCTGTGACATCATGGAGGAAAGGTTCCTACTCATATGGGAACCCAACTTTTATGCTACCACCACCCAGTCCATGCCAGCTCCTCAAGCTTCGGCCACAGTGGACCGCCAGGAGGAAGAAGAGCCCGCAGCTGACTGCCAGGAGGCGTAGGAGCCCGCAGCTGACCGGCAAGAGGTGGTGACCATTACAGCAGCAGTGTTTCTCACCACCCAGAAGAGGAGTGGGGCACTATTCCTCAGCTGCTTCCAGCGTCCATGGCCACGGAGGCCATTCTCCAGTTGCCGCTGCTAACATCCACAGCCACGGAGGCCATTCCCCAATCCCAGCCTGTGCTCACGGGGCCATGGAGGCTGTTGCCCAGTCCATGTCAGTGCTCATGGCCATGGAGGCCGTTCCCCTGCTGCTGCCAGCACCCATGATCATGGATTTACCTATCACTGCCAGTGCCCACGGCCACAGAGGCCTTTCCCATGTCACTGCCTGTGCTGACAGCCACAAAGGCCATTCCCCAGTCCCTGCCTGCACTCACAACAACAGAGGCCATTCCTCTGTCACTGCCAGTGCTTACGACCACAGAGGTCATTCCCTGTCACTGCCAATGCCCACAAACACCGAGGTAATTTCTCTGTCACTGCCTGTGCTTACAGCCTTGGAAACCATTCCCCTAGCATCCCCAGTGCTAACGGCCAAGAAAGCAGCTCCCTTGTCACTGCCAGTGTTTACTGCCATGAGGCTGTTCCCATCACTGCCAGTGTCCACGGCCACGAAGGGTGTTCCCCTTCTGTGGCCAGCACATATGTCTTCCACAGTCCACAATTCAGCACACAAGCCTTCCACGGCTCTTACCTACAATCATTCCACTGTTCTGCCCTCCGAGCCTTCCACGGCTCTGCCCCTGAGCCGCTCCATAATAACCTCCTCCCAGACCCAGTCCCCTTGGAAATGACATGGTCTTATCACTCTGTCAGTCTGGGTTTTTGTGTGACAGGACTGTGACATCATCATCCTATGTCTGTCTTGTGTTTCGTTTTCTGTTCATGTTTAGTTTTTCATGCAGAAATCTTGATTCACCAATAAGTTCACACTAAAATGTATCCCAAATTTACGATACAATTTAAAACCAACTGAAACAACACATAGGCCTACAAAAATCACATACTCCATGTGTCGCTGATCACCCTTGGGCCAAATAAGGCCAGCTGGTGATTGAGGCAGAGTCAATGTCAAAGGCGGAGTTTCGCCGAACTTTCCAGGGTACAGGTTCAAGATTATAATTGGGGTTAAATGCAGGCAAAGTACAACTCTGATAAAACACAAAATGGTCAAAGAAAGAACTTTCCATGGTTCTAGATCATGGATGGTGTGCTGGGACATCATCCTGCTGTTAGTGGAGAGACCACTCGGGACACCATGTCAATGCTAACTTTAATTGTTAGCTAGCTAATATTTTATAAACAATATAAACTTGCTATTCTAGACAACATGAGACCTCAGCTTAAGCTTCCCTCTTGCTTTTGAAATTCCCCAGTCCCAGGTTCCAGTTTCAGGTTCCATGAATGAAGTTTCTAAGTATGACATTTCGTTTTTTTTACAAATCATAGGATTTGGTTTGGTCTCAGCGGTCATGAAGTCCACTACCAAAGTGCTCTATCGCGCTATTAGAGCTCAGAATTTCTGCAGCAAACGACAACATGCTTAATTAAACAAACAAAACAAACAAACAAAATGAAGAAAATTAGCAGAGAGTTGGAGAAGATCAGAAAATCCTTAAACTTCATGTCGGAGGAGTTGAACAAAGTCGCTAAACAACAAGCTATGCTACTTGATCTGATGAATGAAGTTAAACAATTGAAGAACCTTGTGAAAGAAAAGGATAAGAAAATTTAAGGATTAGAGAGAAGGATTGATGATCTGGAACAATATACAAGAATGGATGATTTAATTATAAGTGGATTGGAAACAAAACACCAAACTTATACTGGAAATAGTCAGTGAAGATGTCCTGCCAGAGGAACTACAAACGCTGGAAAAACAAGTACCGTAATTTCCGGACTATAAGCCGCAACTTTTTTCCCATGCTTTGAACCTCACGGCTTAAACAACGATGCGGCTAATATATGGATTTTTCCCGCTTTCAAATTTTATTTAAAAAAAAAAAAACATTCTGTGACGTGCTCAGTTTTTTGGCGGCATGAAGCTTTCATTAGACCAATGAAATTGCCGAACGGGTTAAGGTCAAACAACTTTTTTGTTTACTGTTTAGATTAAATCGAGCGCGGTCAAACTTCCCATCATTCTGATTACGGTAGTCATTTTGTCACCCTCAAGACACGGAGAAATGCATATGATGCAGCTTTCAAGTTGAAGGCGATTGATTTGGCTGTTGGAAAAGGAAATAGAGCTGCTGCACGGGAGACGTTGGAAACAGCAGCGTGAGGAATTGACTCAGTGCAAAAAGACAACTAAAGCTGAGACTATTCAACTCCGACACCGAAGGAGATGACTTCAGTGGTTTCATGTGCACAAGAGGAGGAAGATATGAACTTTGAAAATATGAACTTTGAAGATATGAAAGAATGACTTTCTTGCTAGGCTACTGTTTACTGCTAATTTTTTGTTACAAGCCGTGTGTGGCAGCGGGGGCGTGGTCAAGCGCCCGTCCGGGAGAGAAAAGCGGTAAGGGCGCTTACACCTGAGCTAATGTCTAACACCTGTGTCTAATTTCAGTAAGCGTGGGGAGAGCGGCATAAAAAGGCAGCAGAGAGAGTGTGAGTGAGTGAGTGAGTGAGTGAGTGAGAGAGAGAGTGAGTGACAGACAGACAGACAGACACACGTCAGTCTAGTGTTGGCGCATAGAAGACCAAGAATTGAGAAACTTTATAAAATTGATTGTAAACATTGCTGTGGCCATTAAAAGCCTTACCTGGAACGTCAAGTGCCCTGCTTCACGTGTCCTTCTTGGGAAAACTGTCACACTGGCACCAGCGTGACAGTTTTCAGCACTTGATGTAAGCGCCCTTACCGCTTTTCTCTCCCGGACGGGCGCTTGACCACGCCCCCGCTGCCACACCGTGTTTCGTTAAAGCGTATTTATTTTTGTTACAAGCCGTGTTTCGTTAAAGCCTGTGTAAAGTTCATTTGTTTCAATGTACCGGTAGGCACCTGCGGCTTATAGACCGGTGCGGATTATTTATGTTCAAAATAATAATTTTTTTTAAATTCAGTGGGTGCGGCTTATATTCAGGTGCGCTCAATAGTCCGGAAATTACGGTAATAAACTTCTTTGAAAGTAAGAATTTGAACATTCAGAGCAATAACATTGTGGCCTGATATATCCTTCCCCGAAAGAACAGGGAACGAAGCCTGCCATAGTTGTTCGGTTTGTGAATCGGAAGCACAAGACCGAGCTACTGAGGGAGACAAAGAAGTTGAAGGGTTCAGGGGTGTATCTGAATGAAAATCTTACAAAAAAGAACGCTGACATCCCTAGACGCGCACACATTCTGAGGAAACAGAACAAGATACAAGCTACATGGACAAGAAATTGCAAAGTGACGATACGGCTAAATGGAATACCCGAAGAAGCCAAAGTACTCACAATAAGAGAACTTAAAGAATTGGACCAGTATGGATAAGGTATTACACATTTTTGTTGACTGTATTGTAAACATGGATACTTTTTTGTTTATGAAAAACAAGGACTGTGGATTGTGGTTACAAGTGAGGACTGTGTGGATGAATATTCATAGGGACTCACAAGGATCACAATAAAAATAAATGACAGACTTTGATAAGGATTTTTTGTTCCCATTTAGGGATATTGATGATGGGGAGTTTGTTAATATTCATAAGGACTGTGTGTCTGACCATTTACAAAGTCAATACTGCAAGTATGAAAATTTGAATTTCAAAACTTTTAATCACACAGACCATAAAATGTATGAGATTGGAAATGATATTGACCCTGAAAACCATTTTTTCAATCATGTAAATAATAATTGTGAGTATTATACAGAAGAACAATTTAAAAGGAATGTGAAAATGGAGGGTGCATAATCAATAATACATCTTAATAGTAGAATTCTTTATAGAAACTTCATACTCGTTCAACTTCGTTATTCCTAAGGATTATTTGTGCCAGTTTAATAAGTTTAATGTGATTGCTGTGTCAGAGACTTGGCTTGATAACGAGAAAGAACAAGAGGTAGACTTGGAAGTATATAGGTTGTTTACGATTAACAGAGTTAATAAAAAGGAGGAGGAGTTGCTCTGTATGTTGATACGGTATTAAGATGCAGTTTGATTAAAAGTAGGTCAATTACTATAGAAACTATATTGGAATGCTTAACCATAGAAATCAACATTGAAAGATCTAAAAATATAATTATCAGTTGTGTTTATAGAACACCAGGAACCTGTATTGACACATTTATGAATAACTTAGTTGGTATGTTAGACAAATGAAATGAGAACAAGGTACAAATTGTATGTGGAGATTTTAACATTGATTTGTTAAATCCAAACGGACATAAGAGGACAACAGATTTTATTAACACAATGTATAGTAAAAGCCTATTTCCTGTGATTACAAAACCAAGCAGAATTACAAAAGACACTGCTACATTGATAGATAATATATATACAAATGAAATTGGAGGAAAAATAGTATATAGACTGATAATCTTCCAGTTTTTGCAATATTTCAAATATTAAAAAACAAAATATATGAAGATAGGAAAAATAATTATAAAATGATTCTCCATAGAACACCAGAAGCCATTGCTGCCCTTGGGGAGGACTTAAGGAAACACAACTGGAGTGAGGTTTATGTAAATAAAGATCCTAATAGAGCATATTATGCTTTTTGACCATACTAATTGGGCAATATGGAAAATATTGATTGTCTAAGAAAGTTTTAAAGATGCACAAAAACGATGATAAACCATGGATTACTAAGGGAATAGAGAAGGCATGTAAAAAGAAGAATGCATTATATAGTAAATTTATCATAACAAGAACAAAACAAGCTGAAAACAAATATAAGATATATAAAAATAAATTAATAAGTATTATAAGATTTAGTAAAAAGGACTATTATCACAAATTATTAGAGAGGTATAAGAGTAATACTCAAGCAACATGGAAAGTACTTAACAGTATAATTAAAAAGAGTACTGGAAAAGTAGACTATACAAATCATTTTGTAAATGATGATACAAAAATGATAAATAAAGTGAATGATATTGTCAATAAATTTAATGAGTATTTTGTAAATATTGGATGTAAGTTAGCTAAAGAGATTGTAGAGCAGACAACTGGGGATCGAGTAGATGAAGTGAATATTCCTAGTCACATCCAATCAATATTTGTCAGGGGAGCTGATGAAAAGGAAATACTTGACATTGTTAATAATTGTAAGAATAAAAATTCTACTGATTGTAATGACATTGACATGTCATTATTAAAAAACATTATAGAATATATTGTAAAACCATTTACATATATCTGTAATCAGTCCTTTTTAACAGGTATATTTCCGAATAATATGAAAACAGCAAAAGTTATTCCTATTTTTAAAAGTGGAGATAAACATCTCTTTTCCAATTATAGACCAATTTCTCTGCTTTCCAGTTTTCAAAAATCTTAGAGAAATGATTTGTGCGTAGGCTTGATAATTTTATAGATAAACACAATTTATTGAGTGATCATCAATATGGCTTTAGAACTAATAGGTCAACCTCAATGGCGGTGATGGAACTGGTAGAAGAGATTTCCACTGCTTTGGATAATAATGACTATACTGTGGGGGTGGTCCTAGATTAAAAAAAAGCTTTTTACAGTATTGATCACAGCTTATTAATGATGAAACTGGAGAGATATGGTATAAAGAGGAAAAGCCTTCTCTTGGTTAAGAAGTTACCTTGCTGATAGATATCAATTTGTACAAATAAATAATGTTAAATCAGAATGAATGAAAGTCACTTGTGGGGTTCCACAAGGTTCGGTGCTAGGCCCAAAATTGTTTGTACTTTATATAAATTATATAGGTAAATTCTGTAATGTATTAAAAATTGTCCTGTTTGCAGATGACACAAATTTATGTTTTTCCGGTAAAAATTTGGAACAGCTTCTGAATACTGTGGAAAATGAATTGATAGTCTTAAAAAAATGGTTTGATGATAATAGACTTTCATTGAATTTAAGTAAAACAAAGTTCATAATATTTAGTTCCCCTTCTGTCGCTCTCTCCACGTTGTGTCAGAGAAGCGACACTAGGGGTCTCTCTTGAGCGCCGATATTCACCTCTGAACTATGAAAAAAGGCCAATGAGAGTTGGCAACCAGTATTTGCATGTCCCGCCCCCGGACATACGGGTACTTAAGCGGCGCAAATACGGGAGTTCATTCAGAAAATTTCTTCAGAGCCGATGGTCGTGTCTGCAACTACTGCGTATACACACCGAGTTCCTGCTATCCCTCTGCTGCATGCTGTTGGATTCTACGGCGCACAACAGCGGCTTTCTCCTATTTGCACGGCTGTGCATTTCTGCCCCTGGGCGCATCGACAGTGCAGATTAATAAAGATCTCTCACGAGTTCTTTCTTTCATAAAAGAGTGATTTTATTTAACCCTTTAAGACCTAAGGGCATTTTTACAATTCATTTTCCGTCTGGTTTTATTTACTAAAAAAGCTTGTAAAACATCAACCCTGTTGTGCACAGACAATTGACACACCTCTTTTTTTTCAAGACAAATTGGACTTTCAGCATATTTGTGTTGCATTGATGTCACCTGAATGTAAAATAAGTTATGGGACCATAAAGACAAATGAAAAAATAAAACGGAAATTGAATCACTCAAATATTTATTGAAATCACACACAAATAAATAAAAGCTAAGCAAATTTCCTCTGGAAAACAGTTTGTTCATGTCTTTGGAGTCCTGGAGCACAGGAATAAACATTGTAACTTCTACAGAACCAAAACTATTTACATTTTTCCAAAAAAAGTCCAGGCGTTTTTTGCCTCATTCACTGGTGCCAAGCCTCAAAACAGTTCCTATCAGCAATCACACAGAGGGCGTGTGGCATTGACTATTACAATGAACTATTACCTCAAAACTATTACCTCAAAACTATTACCTCTCCTCAAAACTATTTTGCCGCGCATCTCTCTCTCTCTCCTCAAAACTACTTTGAGGAGAGAGAGAGAGAGAGAGAGAGAGAGAGACTGCGCGCTCTCTCTCTCTCTCTCTCTCTCTCTCTCCTCAAAACTATTATGCCGCGCATCTCTCTCTCTCTCTCATTGGTCAACAACCTCACGCAAAGCATCATGTGATATCCAAAATGGCAGCTATCATCGAGCTAGCGGCAAAAATGATGGAGAATTGATAAATTATGGACATCAAGTGGATAAATCTTGGATGTAAGTGTTTGGATTTATTGCTGAAAAACTCCGAAAAGAGGCACAAGTTCCGGGCTGGATAGAAAACCTTCTGTAAAGGCTACAAAGACACCAAAGACACCCCCATGATGGCTAGCTCGTTAGCTTTCTGCTGGAAAAAACGGTAAGAAAATCGATAAAACTTTCATCAAATTATATAAATATTTATCGGAGGTGCCGTGTGATGTCGTGGACGATGCCGTCGGGCTCTGAGGGTTAAAAGAGTAATTTCCTCTAAAAGAGCAAAACACAGCGGCGTTGATTGTCCTTTTCAGGACGCGTCTTTTTCAAGATGCCTTTCCGCCCCTGTGTTGTTCCTGGATGCGGTAGAGTACTCTCCGCTTCCGACGGCCACAGACGTTGTCTCGTGTGTCTGGGCAGCGATCACACCGAGGCTGCGTTTGTGGATGGTTCATGTTCTCACTGCGAGAACATGACCATGACAATGTTGCGATCGCGGCTTGCTTACAACCGTAAGCAAGCCACTCCAGCCGCCCCTCGCGTCGCTCCTTCTTCCCACGGGATTGAGGACGATGTGGCTGGCGATGTAGGCGATTCGGGGATGGCAGTGGGTGCAGCTCCGCCGGGTACGCCCCCTCGGACCACCCGTGCCCCGGCACGCTCGTTGACTCCCGTCCCCGCTCGAGATGACGGCCACTCGCCTCACTGCCAGTCTGCCTACCCTCTTGCGATGGAAGTAGATGAGTTCGCCGCGACATCGGAGGGCGTGGGCTCTGATGCTGAGGACTCCCCTGGGCTGCCGCCTTCGAGCTCGCATGCCCAGGAAGAGGCCGACGCGCAGATGTCCGATATGCTTTCCCGGGCAGCCAACAGCGTGGGCTTGGATTGGAACCCTCCATCCTCCCCACAGCCATCACGGCTGGACGACTGGTTCTTGGGTGCTGGGCGCCACTCACAGCCTCGCCCCTTCCCGGTTCCTTTCTTCCCGGAAGTGCATGATGAGCTGACGTCTTCATGGAGAGCACCCCTCTCCACTCGTCGCACCGCCACCTGCTCATCCGCCCTCGCCACCCTCGACGGCGGAACACGCCACGGATACACGCCGATTCCCCAGGTGGATAGGGCTGTTGCGATCCACCTATGCCCCGGAAGCACTACCACCTGGCGGGGTCGCCCTGTACTCCCTTCCCGGTCCTGTAGAGCAACATCCTCGCTCACCGCGAAGGCCTACAGCGCTACCGGACGCGCCGCTTCCGCCCTGCATGTAATGGCTCTCCTGCAGGTCCACCAAGCCAAGGCACTGCGAAACATGCACGGGGGTGGCCCTGATCCCGACACGCTGCAGGAACTGCACTCAACGACCGACCTCGCCTTAAGAGCAACGAAGGTCACAGCGCAGGCGCTCGGGCAGGCGATGGCCACACTGGTGGTCCAGGAATGTCAGCAATGGCTGGACCTGGTCGAGATGCGTGAAGCTGACAAGACTCGCTTCCTCAACGCCCCTGTCTCCCAGTTCGGCCTCTTCGGCGACACCGTTGAGGACAGACGGAGGCCATCTCTCACATCATGCCTCGCCAGAAGCGCTCCGCCTCAACCAGAAAGCGGGCCCAGCTCTCAGCCCCGGCGTCGAGCGAACTGTGGGAAGCGTACGCCTCCTGTCTCACGAACCCCGTCGAGGACCCGGAAGGCTCCCAGGCGCTCCTGAGACAGCGGACCCAGAGGGCAAGAAGTTAGCTCCGGAGGTGGTAAGACCGCTCTGTCCCCCGGTGGAGGGCCGGGAGGAGAATCCTTTGTTTTTTCATTTGCCTATACCCAAATTCTCAATAAAAGAGCTATTTATAGATGGACTCAAGATGGCGCCGAGTATGGCTGCTGCGTTGCGAGCTCCGTTACAACACTGCGGTTTATTGTTTGTTTTGTTTACAGTTCTTTGTTTTTTTGTCTTGGATGTTGTCTGCCTTATTGTTTACGACAGACAAACGCTTTTGGACATTAGTTCTACAATCACACATCGAAAACCGGACTTCAAATTCCTTAATGCCGACTCGCTGTTTACAAACACGCCGGGCGGAGCCCTTTGTCTGTGCTGCTCGGCCGCTGAAACGCAGAAGGAAAAGAGGAAAACGAGCCGGCGTTCTCATCAGAGTAAGACGTCGCGGCAAATCGACCCCGCTACCCAGTATACTACTGGCAAATGTTCAGTCTCTGGACAACAAACTCTCGCGAGCTGAGAGCCGGATCTCTTTCCAACGAGAGACGAGGGACTGCTGCGCTATGTGCCTTACAGAAACCTGGCTGTCCACGGAGATTCCAGACTCGCCATCGAAATCACGGGCTTTTCCGCGCACCGAGCGGACAGAGCTGAAAGACTCTCTGGTAAAAGCAGAGGTGGTGGTGTATGTTTTATGATCAACAAATCATGGTGTGATCAGAGGAACGCACATTTCATCAAGTCTTTTTGCTCTCCTGATCTGGAATATCTCATGCTTCTGTGTCGACCATTCTGGCTGCCGAGGGAATTCACAGCTGTTATCATCACAGCTGTGTACATCCCCCGCAGTTTCGACACAGACCGGCACTCAGGGAACTGTATGGGTGTATAAGTGAGCAGGAAACCGCAAGACCCTGAGGCTGCGCTCATTGTTGCCGGGACTTTAACAAAGCCAACTTCAAAGCAATCGCCCCAAAATACCACCAACACATAAAGTTCAACACACCGAGGGGACCGGGTTTTGGATCATTGTTACTCTCCCTTCCGGAAGGCTACAAATCCCTCCCCCGCCCCATTTGGCAAATCGGACCATTCTTCCGTTCTGCTTCTGCCCGCTTACAGGCAGAAACTGAAACAGGAAGCACCCACCCTCAGAACGATCCAGTGCTGGTCGGACCAATCAGACTCTGCGCTACAAGACTGTTTTGATCACGCTGACTGGGAGATGTTCCGTCCGCCTCGATGACGATTATCGAGGTTTACGCTGACAGCGTAACGTGTTTCATCAGGAAGTGCGAGAGGACGCTTGTTCCACCAAAACTATACGGATATACCCCAACCAGAAACCATGGGTTAACGGCGATGTTCGCTGGCACTCACCGCGCTGGACCTCCGCTTTAATTCTCCTAACACGGAGGAGCGTGAACAAGCCAGTTATGCCCTCCGTAACACTATCAGTGCAGCTAAACGCCAGTACAGGCACAAGCTTGAAGGCCAGTTCAACACCACTGACTCTAGAAGTATGTGGCAGGAATTAACACAATCACGGACTACAAGCGGAATAAAGTCTCCGCCATGAACACCGCTGCATCTCTCCCGGATCTAACTTAATACATTTTATGCTCGCTTTGAGGACAGTAACACCGCCTCGCGGAGAGAGCACTCGCTGCTGACGCTACAGAGGTTGATTCACTCTCCGTCTCTGTTGTGGATGTAACCCGATCATTCCGACGGGTGAACATCCAGTAAGCCGCTGGGTCCAGACGGCATTCCGGCCGCGCCATCAGAGCGCGCGCCAATCAACTGGCTGGTGTTTTTACGGACATTTTCAATCTGTCCCTCTCCCTGTCTGTAGTCCCCACATGCTTCAAAACATCAACCATTGTGCCTGTACCGAAGCAAGCTATAATCACATGCTTAAATGACTGGCGCCCTGTTGCTCTGACCCCCATCATCAGCAAATGCTTCGAGAGGTTAATCAGAGATCACATCTGCTCTGTTCTGCCCCCTCTTTGGACCCATTGCAGTTTGCCTACCGCAACAACCGGCTCCACTGATGATGCCATTGCATCTACAATACACACTGCTCTCTCCCACCTGGAAAAAGGAACACATATGTGAGAATGCTGTTTGTAGACTACAGCTCAGCATTCAACACCATAGTGCCCTCCAAGCTTGATGAGAAACTCCGGGCTCTGGGCTTAAACAGCTCGCTGTGCAGCTGGATCCTGGATTTCCTGTCAGGCAGACGTCAGGTGGTTAGAATGGGCAGCAACACCTCCTCATCACTGACCCTCAACACTGGAGCCCTCGCAGGGCTGTGTTCTCAGCCCACTCCTGTATTCCCTGTACACACATGACTGTGTGGCAACACATAGCTCCAATGCCATCATTAAGTTTGCTGACGATACGACGGTGGTAGGTCTGATCACTGACAATGATGAAAGAGCCTACAGAGAGGAGGTGCACACTCTGACACGCTGGTGTCAGGAGCACAACCTCTCCTCAACGCCAGTAAAACCAAGGAGCTTGTTGTGGACTTCAGGAAGAAAGACGGAGAACACAGCCCCATCACCATCAATGGAGCACCGTGGAGAGAGTCAGCAGCTTCAAGTTCCTCGGTGTCCACATTACTGAGGAACTCACATGGTCCGGCCCACACTGAGGCCGCGTAGAAGAAGGCTCACCAGCTCTCTTCTTCCTGAGACGGCTGAGGAAGTTTGGAATGAACCACCACATCCTCACACGGTTCTACACCAGCACTGTAGAGAGCATCCTGACTGGCTGCATCACCGCCTGGTACGGCAATAGCACCGCAGTACAACTGCAAAGCCCTGCAAAGGGTGGTGCTGAACTGCCAGGAACATCATCGGAGGTGAGCTTCCTCCCTCCAGGACATATACACCAGGCGTGTGTGAAAAAGCTCGGAGGATCATCAGAGACTCCAGTCACCCAAGTCATGGGCTGTTCTCACTGCTACCATCAGGCAGGCGGTATCGCAGCATCAGGACCCGCACCAGCCGACTACATGATAGCTTTTTCCCCAAGCAATCAGACTGTTGAACTCTTGATCTATCAGGATCAATAATTAGCACTGCACTTTATTAATCTATAATCTCACACTGGACTGTCAACATATTCTCCTCAATACAACTGCTATATATATATATATACACATATATATTTCATATACTCCCACTTATTGTATTGTATTGTATATTCTGTTCTATATTCTGCATTGTATATAATTATTGTGTTGTGTAAGTATGTGTACATCTGATTTGTAAATTGTTTTGTGTAAGTATGTGTACATTTGATATGTAAATTGTTTTGTGTAAGTATGTTGTTTATTGTAATTGGTATATGTCTCGTCACTGTCATGACTGCTAAGTTGCTCGGAACTGCACACAAGAATTTCACCTACTGTTGCACTTGTGTACATGGTAGTGTGACAATAAAGTGATTTGATTTGATTTGATTTGATTGATATTTCCTTTACCTCTGGGTCACATGGCCCGCAAATGCCGTTCTCACGGCACTCTGCTTTCAGGCCTCAACAGTCCCGGCTCCTTGGATGCGGTGCTCCCGCCCTCAGCCCCACGACTGTTCCCCGGCCGGCCGGTTCAGACGAGTCCAGAGGACGCCAACGTTGGACCTCCTCCTCAGTCACGAACCCGCCCCCCCCGAAGTGCACGACAGACACGTTCAGTCCCTGCGTGAAGAAATCACCTCCCTTCTAGGCAAGGACGCGATAGAGCCTGTCCCTCCAACCGAAACGAAGAAGGGTTTCTACAGCCCTTACTTCGTTGTACCCAAGAAAGGCGGCGGCTTACGACCGATCTTGGACTTGTGAGTTTTCAATCGGACCTTGTCCAAACTCCCGTTCAAAATGCTCACCCAGAAACAAATTCTATCTGGCGTCCGGCATCTAGATGTTCGCAGCGATGGACCTCCCCTTCGGCCTGTCTCTGTCCCCTCGCGTCTTCACGAAAGTTGCAGAGGCGGCTCTTGCCCCGCTCCGAGGAGCTGGCATACGCAATTACCTCAATTGGCTCAGTCTGGCCTCCTCGCGGGAATTACTATGCGCACACAGAGACCAGGTGCTCCAGCACCTCGGCCGTTTAGGGTTTCAGGTCAACTGGGAGAAGAGCAAGCTCACCCCGGTCCAGAGCATCTCTTTTCTCGGTTTGGAGTTAGACTCAGTCTCAATGACAGCACGTCTCTCCAACGAGCGTGCTCAGTCAGTGCTGAAATGCCTCGCTTCCTTCAAGCCAGGCGCCGTGGTCCCTCTAAAACATTTCCAACAGCTCCTGGGGAATATGGCATCCTCCGCGGCGGCCGCGCCGCTGGGGTTGATGCATATGAGACCACTTCAGCACTGGCTCCAGACTCGAGTACCGAGACGAGCATGGCGCCGCGGCACGCACAAGGTAAAAGTCACCACTGCCTGCCGCCAAACCTTCAAATCCTGGACAGACCTCTGCTTTTTGAGGGCAGGAGTGCCCTTGCAGCAGGTGTCCCGATGTGTTCTGGTTACGACCGACGCCTCCAAACTGGTTTGGGGCACCGTTTGTAACGGGCGCGCAGCTGCAGGCCAGTGGAACCGAGGCCCGCTGCGCTGGCACATCAACTGCCTAGAGCTGCTGGATGTGTCCCTTGCCCTGAAGAGGTTTCTTCTGTTAATTCGCGGCAAGCACGTCCTAGTCAGGACGGACAGCACCACGGTGGTGGCCTACATAAACCGCCAAGGCAGAGTACGCTCCCTCCACATGTCCCAGCTCGCCCGTCGTCTCCTCCTTTGGAGCCAGCAGCGACTCAAATCGCTGCGCGCCACTCACATCCCCGCAACCTCAATGTGATAGCGGACGCGCTATCAAGACAAAGCTTGCCCGGCGGAGAGTGGAGGCTCCATCCCCAGTCAGTTCAGCTGATTTGGGACATGTTCGGCAAGGCCCAGGTAGTCCTGTTTGCCTCCCAGGAAACCTCCCACTGCCCGCTCCGGTATGCCCTCACGGAGGCTCCCCTTGGGACAGATGCGCTGGCGCACAGCTGGCCCACGGGGCGGCGCAAGTACGCCTTTCCCCCAGTGAGCCTTCTTGCACAGGTGCTATGCAAGGTCAGGGAGGACGAGGAGCAAGTCACTCTGGTGGCCCCCTACTGGCCCAACCGGACGTGGTTCTCGGATCTCATGCTCCTCACGACAGCCCCTCCCTGGCGAATTCCCCTGAGGAAGGACCTTCTTTCTCAGGGACGGGGCACGCTCTGGCATCCGCATCCAGACCTCTGGAACCTCCACGTCTGGCCCCTGGACGGGATGCGGAAGTTCTAGCCGGCCTACCACCGGCCGTCATAGACACTATCAACCAAGCCAGAGCCCCTTCGACCAGGCATCTTTACGCCCTAAAGTGGCATCTGTTCGCAGACTGGTGTTCTTCCCGAGCCGAAGACCCACAGAAGTGCGCGGTTAGGTCAGTGCTCGTGTTTCTACAGGAGAGGCTGGAGAGGAGGCTGTCCCCCTCCACCCTCAAGGTGTATGTCGCCGCTATAGCGGCCCACCATGACACGGTAGACGGCAAGTCTCTTGGTAAGCATGACTTAATTGTCAGGTTCCTAAAAGGTGCCCGGAGGATGATTCCCTCCCGGCCTAACCTGTTCCCCTCCTGGGATCTCTCGGTTGTCCTCACGGGACTCCAGAGACCCCCCTTCGAGCCGCTAGACTCAGTTGGACTCAGGGCCCTCTCTCTCAAGACCGCCCTGCTGATCACGCTCGCCTCCATCAAGAGGGTCGGGGACCTGCAAGCGTTCTCTGTTAGCGACTCTTGCCTGGAGTTCGGTCCGGCAGACACATACGTGGTCCTAAGACCGCAACCGGGCTATGTGCCCAAGGTTCCTACCACACCCTTCAGGGATCAGGTAGTGAACCTGCAAGCGCTGCCCCGGGAGGAGGCAGACCCAGCCCTTTCACTGCTGTGTCCAGTACGTGCCTTACATATCTATCTGGACCGCACACAGAGCACTAGATGCTCTGAGCAGCTCTTCGTCTGCTTTGGGGGACAGCAGAAAGGGAATGCTGTCTCCAAGCAAAGACTCGCCCACTGGGTTGTCGACGCCATTTCCCTGGCTTATCACACCAAGGCCGTGCCCCCCTTGCGGGTCCGAGCTCACTCCACCAGGAGTGTTGCGTCCTCGTGGGCACTGGCTAGGGGCACTGCCCTAGCAGACATCTGTAGAGCAGCGGGCTGGGCAACACCTAACACTTTTGCGAGATTCTATAATCTCCGAGTTGAGTCAGTAGAACTCGGTAGCACGCTGACGATCTGACCGGGTGAACCGCTTGCGCCTAGCACCCTTTCCCCCTAACCAAGGGAAAACAGTGCGCCTCTGTTCCCAGGAGATCCCATTTCTTGGGCCCTGGTTGACTCCTCCCTAGCCCTCGCGGGTCCACAGTTCAGCGGAGGAACTCATCGACCCAAACCACTGCGGGTACCGCAAGCTACCCTGTCCTGCTCGGACGCCCCCTGTGTGTAATGCCACGGTACTGTCCCCTCACGAGCTGACTCCCGTGTCTCCCTTAGGCAGTTACAGCTGCCTCGGTTGCCGTGCTGTATGCTTCCCCCCTCTACGAGGCTGGATCTACCACCGCACCAACTTTTCCACATAGGTCCTAAGTATAGGCCATCTGATGTATGTGCCACTTAAATTTGCCTCCCCTCCCGGGTAGGTGTGGCCTCCGCAGGTTCTTCTCCGCCCTGAGTAAGGGCTAAGACCCCCTTCCCTCAATGCGTGTAAGGGCCCCGGCCGTAGTCTCTATGCGAGAAACATAGAGAGAAAAGAGGCCCAGCCTGGCTGGCCCGTTCCCATGTTGGCGGCCATCACCTTGTTCCCCCCTCCAGGGTAACGATAAGGAGTCTGATGGCTTAAATGGGGCATTGGGGAAGGGTACGTACAGCCTGATACAGTTGGTCGTTCTGCACGTAAGACTACCTGCTCGCTTCTGTATCAGCAGTTCACGTACACGGCTCAGCGCATGGCACTTTGTAAGTGGACCCCTAGTGTCGCTTCTCTGACACAACGTGGAGAGAGCGACAGAAGGGGAACGACTAGGTTACGTATGTAACCTCCATTCCCCGATGGATGGAACGAGACGTTGTGTCTCCCCCGCCACGTCGCTGAGCCGAGCCACTGTTGTGAGCCGGACCATTTCCGGCTCCTCAGAAAAATCCTGAATGAACTCCCGTATTTGCGCCGCTTAAGTACCCGTATGTCCGGGGGCAGGACATGCAAATACTGGTTGCCAACTCTCATTGGCCTTTTTTCATAGTTCAGAGGTGAATATCGGCGCTCAAGAGAGACCCCTAGTGTTGCTTCTCTGACACAACGTCTCGTTCCCTCCATCGGGGAACGGAGGTTACATACGTAACCTAGACGTTATCGGCAATGTATTACTAAAACTAAAATTAGAGTTAATAATGAGGAAATAGAAAGAGTGTATGAAAATACATTTCTGGGTGTTATAATAGATCATAAATTAAGTTGGAAACCACATATAAATACTGTAAAAACAAAATTGTCTAAATCCATTGCAATGTTACATAGAACAAAACATATTTTGAATGAAAACTCATTATATATATTGAATTGTTCGCTCATAGTTCCATACATTAATTATTGTGTGGAGGTATGGGGTCATACATATAAAGCCAACATAAATCCAATATATATGTTATAGATGAGAGAAATAAGGATTGTAAAAAGGGTAGACTATTACGAACAAACAAACATATTATTTATTGAATTACATGTCTTAAAATGTGTTGATTTGGTTGATTTTTACACTGCGCAGATAATATATAAAGTATATAATAAATTACTTCCAAATTGTATTCAGAGGTTGTTAGAAATAAGAGAAGTGTACATGTTTAAAAAAAATAAGGACAAGAACGAATATAAAAAATAGATGTATATCTGTGAAAGGGGTAAACCTATGGAATAATTGTGACAAGGAATTAAAAAATGTTCACTTTGTAAATTTAAGAAAATGTTTAAAAAAAGGATGATAAATAACTATATACGTCAATAGAAATAATTTTTGTATATAATATTTAAACTATTGTATTAATGTCTGAATGTTGTGTATGCACATTTGTGAAATGTCTTATGTTTCGGTTTTGTTTATCTTGTATGAATCAAATTCACTGAGAAAAGTGACTCTCATTAGATAAATATGTAAAAAGGGTAGGCATCATAAGCAAAGGCTTCAGCCTACACCTTTTTCGGTTGTTATGTATATTTTAATTTATTATGGAAAAGTGGCTATTGAGGTCAGTATTAAAAACAAATGAAAAAAAAATAGAACAAATAAATACAAATGAAGAAAAAAGTGCTTTAAGATTTTCACAGCATACATCCAAGGAAGGCAGCAGGCGTGCAAATGATTTATTTCCAATTTAACCACTGCCTTATGGACTACACGCAAAGCCTGAACCCGTGGATGATGAGACACAGATAAATGCTCCAAAGTAATTTGTGTGCACTCCTGTGTGGCGAATCTGGTGAGATTTTTCTGTGCGTTAAAGTACTTAAAATCCACACAATTCTTAGTGAAAAAAAAACAGTTTTTTCTGCCTGATGTGTCATTTATATTTCTTGCACAGCTTTTCAGCTCAAGGCTTATTGACAGTTGAAAATTGCTGTATGAAAGGATGAGATGCTGTAAGCACACTGCTGTCACCTGGGGGGGAAATACTGTCCATAATTATGATTATGCCACTTCCGCTAGGTTTGCATTTATTTTGTGCTGGTTATGTCATCAGGAGAGAGATGATGTGGGGAACACAAAACTAATCGTGTCATTTCGCTGTCCTGCGTGATCAGTCTTGCCCCCAGCACATTCTATATAACCCAGAAACTAGAGCTGGCATGGCTGGAAACAAGTGCCTTTGGGCACTTACATCAGGATGAAACTACATCTACTACACTTAAAGGTGCACTCAAAATTATTTTTTATTCTACATGGAAAGGGCCCCAAAATGGGGGCCATGAAAAGTGGGCATTCCATACCAGAATGGAGACAGACCTGAAATAAGTTTGCAGTGGATTTTAAAGGAGTATCCCCTCCTGAAACATCAACTTTTGAGGAGACCTTAGAGGAATAGTTCACCTGAAGATGAAAATTCTGTCATTATTCACTTACTCTGATGCCATCCCAGATGTGTATGACTGTCTTTCTTCAGTAGAACATAAAAGTTTTTAGAAGAGCATAGAGCTCTGTCAGATCCTTATAATTGAAGTACATGGGTGCCGGTATTTTGACGGTCCAAAAGTCATATTTAGGCAGCAATAAAGTAATCCACACAACTCCAGTCGATCAATGAATGTCTTCTGAAGCAAATCGATACGTTTGTGTAAAAACGTTTGGGTTAACTATTCCTTCAAGACCGGGATGTCGAAACTGAATATCAAGTTCATCCTCCAGAGCATCTCCACGTATCCCAATAGTAATGGTTATTTTTCAAATCTATCTGTGGCAGGGCGGAGGGCGTGTGCGGGTCATGATTCTGCACACCCGGCCCCTTATCAGGCTACTCAAGCCTCCGAGAGGGATAAAGGCTGACTGCAGATGGCAGTGCGAGAGAGAGAGAGAGCATTTATGGGCAGCTGTCCGATACATGTGTGTTTGTGTCTTTTGATTAAGTTTGTCATTAAACTATTATTTATATTGTCAAGCCGGTTCTCACCTCCTCCTTTCCATTAATCCCTTTATTTGCTAATAACCTTAAATGATTACATTAACATGAACCAGATTTAAATTACTTCAGTAACTATTGGCAACATATTGCAAAAGTTGCATTACCTGCAACAGTAGCCTAAAACAATGCCAAAAGTGCTATCTGGCTATTGGTTAAAATAAATCTAGGTGATGTCAGCTGAAAAAGGAAGGTTGTTTTAGAGGCCGAGAAAGTCATTACATTTTGATGAAAGATTACGAAGACTTCTGTGGAATAACAGGATGTCTCACCGCACATGTACGCCATTGGTTAAATCAAAAGTTGACGCGTCACTCAAACAAATAAATAGCGCAACTGCTCCTATTGCAGAGTACATCCACACTCATTTTGTGTGGTGTTATTTGTCCTCTGGTTATGTAACACATCTGAAGTATGTGCATGTTTTTGTGTTGCATAGAGCAGGACTGACAGACTTTGTACTCATAAACTGCTGGAACAACATTGGTTAACATTAGCCACAATTATTCCATACAAAGTTTGATTCAGTGTTGTGATTGTTACACTACACATAATTCATCATAAATGTCAAAACTGTTCTCCAGTCCAAATGCCACATAAACCCATTGAGTTAAAGCTTAATGTATAACTGAATTTAGCTAGTGTCTAATCTAAGTATAGAAGTCATTGTTTAGGTCATTTCACTGTGTACACTCTATCCTGCTCTTTCTTAACACAATTATTCTTGCTTGCTCTGTTAGTCTTTATATCATACATCTTTATGCAAAGTACTTTTTTGTGTTTATTTATTTAATATTAAACGTGAATTACAATATGTATGATTCTCAAATAGGATTTTCATTGCATAATTAATGCAAGCATTATCCAAACAAGCCATAACCACCACCAGCCACAAACACATTTGAAATGTTATCCAAACACAAACACATAGTATTTTAAATACTGAGGCCACACAGTCTGCTTTTAGCATTAAACTCAAATTTAATGCCCAAAGGTAAAGGGAAAGTTAATTCACGATTGAAAATGTTGTCATCATTTACTCATCCTCATGTTGTTCCAAACCCTTAAGGCTTCCCCTCTTACATTAAACACAAAAGGATGTTTTTTGAAGAATGAGAAACAAGCTTTAATTTAAACATTTTAATCATTATTCACTACTGATCGAGTTTTCTATGATATCAAAAAGCCATTGGTTCTTGTGTGTATTGTGTTATGCCGAGGTTTTAAAATGCCATTGATTCTTGAGTGTCTCATACCTATAGTGCTATGCTAAAATTTTTAAATGCCATTGGTTCTTGCATGTCTCTTTTCTGGTCGTGTTGAGCCATGGTTTAAAAATGCCACTGTTTCTTGCGTGTCTTGTTAACGATTGCCTTTCACCAACGTTTAAAAATGCCATTATTTTTTTGCATGTCGCATTAACACTCGCACTGTGCTAAGGTTTTAATATTCCACTGGTTCTTGCATGTCTCAGTAGCGATCCCATTGCTCCAAGGTTTTAAAAAGCCATTGGTTCTCGCATGTTTCTTTTCTGATCAAGTTGAGCCATGGTTTAAAAATCCTATTGGTTCCTGCATGTCTTGTTAACGATTGCATTGCACCAACGTTTAAAAATACCATTATTTTTTGCATCTCGTTACCACTCACGTTGTGCTAAATTTTAATATGCCACTGATTCTTGCGTCTCATAGTACTGACCCCTTTGTGCCAATGTTTAGAGATGTCATTGGTTCTTGCGTGTCTCAAAGATTTAAAATGTTATTTCTTGCAAATCTATTTACCAAAATGTTGGATCTTGTGTATCTACTTACCAATCGCCTTGCACTAAGGTTTTAAAATGCCATTGGTTCACACGTGTCTCATTGTCAATGGTTCTTGCATGTCTTGTTACCGATCGCATTGCAGCAAGGTTTTAAAATGCCATTAGTTCTTGTGTGTCTTGTTACCAATTCCATTACACCAAGATTTTAAAATACCATTTGTATTGTGTGTTATGTTACCAATCACGTTGTGGCAAGGTTTAATGCATTTAGTTCTTGTGTGTCTTGTTTCTGATAGTGTTGTGCCATGGTTTAAAAATGCCATTAATTCTTGCGTGTCTTGTTAACGTTTACATTGCACCGAAGATTAAAAATACCATTATTTTTAACGTGTCTCGTAGCCACTCGTGTTGTGCTAAGGTTTTAATATGCCACTGGTTTTTGCGTGTCTCAGTAGCATTCCTTTTGCTCTAAGGTTTAAAATGCCATTGCTTATTGCATCTCTCATTACTGACCATGTTGCGCCAAGGTTTAAAAATGACATTGGTTCTTGTTTGTCTCAAAGTTTTAAAATGTTGGTTCTTGCACATCTATTTACCAATTGCATTGCGATAACGTTTTAAAATGCCATTGGTTCACGCATCTCATTTTGTAAATGGTTCTTGCATGTCTAGTTACCGATCAGCGTTGCAGCAAGGTTTTAAAATGCCTTTGGTTCTTGTATGTCTAATTACCCATAGAACTTCTGCTTTTGTGTTTGTAGTCATTCAGGTTGGAGCAACATGAGAGGGATGGCAAAATGTTAATATATTGCAGAATTAGCCCTTTAAATACTTCCACCGAGACATCTGAAATTGATAGAAAATCGAAAGAGAGAATGTTGCTTGTCCTTGCTGTTTAGTTGCCTTTAAAAAAATATGCATACATTGAAGGATAGTAAAATATAATGGTAGTGTGAAGACAGTCTAAAAGCAAAACTCAACATTGCTGTTATGAGGTACAATCACATAAGCCACTGCTCTTTTTCTTTACTAAACTGCTCTGCCCACTTCCTTGTGAGCTCCAGGTAATAGTCTGGTTGATGAGGTTTATAGTCCAAATAAAGACGAGTCACAGCCTTCTTAGGCACGGCCCTTTCAATCTGAGTTCCCTCGTGCCACTCATTAAATGATGTTATTGTGATGATATCGGGTCTTACGGACATTGTCGCTTGCAAAGACGTCTCGTAATATCGTCCATTTACTCTGTTGCGTGTGTTATGATTGTTCCACGGCCGAACGGCGGTGTCCATGTAACCAGGCCCAGCGCTCGGCACAAAAAGCAAGTTGTTCTTGTCGCAGAAATCCTTGATTGCTTTCCAGTTCTGGTGAGAAGATCCAAAGGAGAAACCGTTGGAAGCAAAGTAGGTGTACATGCCGTCAAAACCACCGGACAGGATGTCATGCTTGTGACGCTCTTCCACGATGAGAGCGATGAAGATGCCATCATAAGGAGTTCCACGGAGACTGTGAGACCCTCGAGCAGTGAGCAGCTCAGCCCAGGCCTCAGAAGGGGTAAGGTATGAGTCATACACATAGAAGAGTGGAAGAATTTTACCAGTGCTTGACTTGAATCTGTAGAGAGCACCATGTTCCCCATATCTGTGAAGAGATTTCAGGTATGCTTATTTACACTGCGTTACTAGCACAATAGCACAATATTATGGCCATTTGTTAGGTTTGAAAACACAACATATTTGTTTTTAATTAATATTTATATTTAATATATTTAATACTAACAATGATCAGTGTATGTAAATGCATCACAGGAGATTTATGTCATTTTTGTCCTTAAAAATATTCCTACCACATTCCTTTGTTAAAGTAAAACTTGCAAAAGCTAATTCCATGGCTAACATTCTATGTATACTACATACACACAATATCGTGAATGTCGTGATGATTTTAGTGTGCTTTTATTTGGCCATTAAGGTCCATAAAAAGCACATTAGTAGACTAATTTCAGCTATCCTTCTGGGAAGCACAATTAATCAAAATAACACCAATATGGCCACATGTAATTATAAAACTGCAATGGGCTGCGATAAAAGACAAATAAACATGGTATATGTGCATGACTGGCTGTTCTGTGCACGCGTGAAATTTTGGAGGAGATCACATGTATTGTGAAAGAAATAAAGTACTGAATGTTCAAGTATTCTTGCAATTCCAAACTTGCTGCTAGTAACTGCTACAATTATTATAGAAATCTACAAAGGCAATACAGTATATCAGAAAAGGATTGGACAACAGCACTTCACCAGATGCGCACTGAACTCAGTGTCAAAATAAAAGATCCATGTGAAGTGTCAAAATAAAAGATCCAGGTGACGTAAATAGGAAAGAAATATATTACTTTTAAATAAAACAAATCTAATACTCATAATAATAATTATGATAATTCAGTATTATAATAATAAACTTAACTGGGTCCCACAGTAATAATTTAGTATCATGCAATATTCAGCCAGATTTTCCAAAAATAATTGAAAAGAAGCCTACATATTGCATATAGTAATGTGCAAAAGCTGAGGTGAAGATTTCTTCAAATCATTTAACGTCATATAAAGACCAGTAAACAGAAAAAGAGCTAAATCAACAACACATTGGTCTTCAAAACAGCACCAATTCTCCTATCTGTGGCATGGCTCCCCATTCTTCTGTTCTATTCTATTTGCAAAAGGAATGTTTGGGAGTATAAAATGTATATTTCCCATTGACACACTAAAGTAGCAGAAATAAATAACCATCTTAGGACATATGTTTTTGTGAAACATCTTATGTGCATTTTGAACAGTACTATATATATATATATATACAGTATATAAAGAAAAATCAAATCTTGGTGTATGAAGTGGCTTCAAGTTAAAGAAACAGTAACAGTACGCAAAATAACAGCATCAATAACTTATATCATGGAAGCAATTTCAACCCTGTTTGGGTAACACTGACATTTTTCATTAACCTACTGTATATCAAATAAGAGCAAACACTACCTCATCACACGTAAACCTGCATTTTACTTTGCTCGCTATTACATAACGTCTTTCTTCCCTAGCCATCGCAACTGCTAGAAGAGAACAATTCAAGGCTAAACAACTACAAAGAGTAATTTTATGATGCTCTCACAAACACTTTACTCATCATGTTACAGTCAACAGGTTATACTAATATTAAAGATTAACATGGTTCAGCCATTGTTCTCCTGAGTGGGTTAGCCGCGAGACCATCAGGTCATGTTATACTTTCATTAATGATTAATAAGAGAAAATTCCTCTATTTTTACAACACCACTCTCTCTTTCTTTTCTTTGGGCTGGGCTGAATTTCACCCTCATCTCTTGAGTTCAAAGCAAGCAAGTTCATTAATATGAAAGGGGGCTACGTCTTCAGGTTAGCAGGCAGGAACGCTCTGATCTTTAGTGTTGGAAAGATGTAGGAGGTTTGGACACAGGTTGAAGAGGCGCTACCTACTTGTCAATGATGTATTTGATGTTGTCATGCATGCTGAGGTCAGTCCGGCCTTTGTAGGGCTGAAGGTGGAACGCAACCTGAAAAAGATTGAAGGAAATGAAGTAGGGAATAAAACATCACTACAACAGTTTTTGAAATCAACTCTTCTGAATTTATTTTTCAGACACACATCATCAGCTTTCTGTATGCCAGCATTTACCTTATAGATATCTTAATACCAATATTTAACTGATATGTGACATCTTTTCATAAACAGTTGTTTTACAAAGAAAAGTTTTCTATGTTACAAACAAATCATTTTGCATTCAATAAGGCAAAGGTAAGGTAATCGGATGCATGCATCATTAGATAATCCACACGAAGCACAACGTTACATATGGCCACCAGGAGTTGACACAACGTAAATGGCACAGACTCAATGATGCAGACTCAATAAGTCAAAATGTACTCCTTCTGTGAAGTCTCATTATTAAAATCATGTCTGTATGCTATGCATACCTTTAGTCAATGTTGTGTTTGCATGTATAATTAGTTCTTATGTACAGTTATTATGTATTATTTGTTTAGAGAGCTTTTGGACACATGGAGACATTTTTGGACACTATGATAAATAATTTTTTGTAATGCTATAAACTTTGATTGTTTTATCGTATCAACACATGATACAGTTGACATGATTGGGAACAAAACAAAAGCAGTTTTTCGGAGCCACCCAGAGATATATAATGTCAAATATGAAAAACAAGGGGAAATATAGCTGCAAGCATCAATGTGGATTCCTCAAAATGGCAAATAATTTAAAAATCAATCTGTAGTGGGTTGCGGTTAAACCCTCCCAATGGAGGAATCCTTAAAAAACATGTCTTTCTGTCTGAATCCTAAATGAAAAATTATGGCTGTGGCTGGATTTGAACCCCTGACCCTTCACTTACCAGCACAACATCATAGTCAAGTTAGCTATTCACATTGCTGAGTATTTCTACTTTCAGTTTCTGTATAAAAAGAACTAGTGTCTAGCATTGTCAGATTTGGCCCAAGTTCAAACAGCTGTAATTCAGTCATCTTTTGACATATCAAGGTGACACAGTACTTTAGAGTGATGTCATCTTGAAGCATGTTAGCTTTGAAAAACCATCAGTCAAAATGACATTTGATTAATTGATTTCAGAAGAATTGGGCAAATGGGGTGGAAATGACATCAAATGGGACGTTTGGGCGTGGCCTGTAGTGCCCCCTAAAGGCGAATGTGGGCCATTCTTTGCATGGTACTTTAGAGTGATGTCATCTTGAAGCATGTTAGGTTTGAAAAACGTCTAGGTTACGTATGTAACCTCCATTCCCCAATGGAGGGAACGAGATGTTGTGTCAGAGAAGCGACACTAGGACATACGGGTATTTAAGGGGCGCAAATACGGGAGTTCATTCAGGATTTTTCTGAGGAGCCGGAAATGGTCCGGCCACAACAGTGGCTCGGGCTCAGCGACGTGGCAGGGGAGACACAACGTCTCGTTCCCTCCATCGGGGAACGGAGGTTACATACGTAACCTAGACGTTCCCCTTCTGTTGCTCTCTCCACGTTGTGTCAGAGAAGCGACACTAGGGGTCCACTTATAAAAGTGCCATGCGCTGAGCCGTGTACGTGAACTGCTGATACAGGAGCGAGCAGGTATTCTTACGTGCAGGACGACCAACTGTATCAGGCTGCACATACCCATCCCCAATGCCCCATTTAAGCCATCAGGATTCCTTATCGTTACCCTGGAGGGGGGAACAAGGTGCTGGGCGCCAACCTGGGAACGGGCCAAGCCTGGTCGGGCCTCTTTTCTCTCTATGTTTCTCGCATAGAGCAACTAAGGCCGGGGCCATTACACGCATTGAGGGAAGGGGGTCTTAGCCCTTATTCAGGGTGGAGAAGACCCTGCGGAGGCCACGCCTACCCGAGAGGGGAGGCAAGTTTAAGTGGCAAAACCATCAGAGGCCTGACTTAGGGCCTATGTGGAAAAGTTGGTGCGGTGGTGGATCCAGCCTCATAGAGGGGGAACATACAGCACGGCAACCGAGGCAGCCGTGACTGCCTAAGGGAAACACGGGAGTCCGCTCACCAGAGGGGACAGAACCGTGGTGTTACACGCAGGGGGAGTCCGAAGGAGGCCTTACCTGTGGAGCACCTATACCAGTACAGGGTAGCTTGCGGTACCCGCAGTGGCTTGGGTCGGCGAGTTCCTCCGCTGAACTGCGACCCACGAGGGCTAGGGAGGAATCAACCAGTGTCCCCTGGTTAGGGGGAAGGGCGCTAGGTGCAAGCGATTCACCCAGTCAGATCGTGGGCGTGCTACCGAGTTCTACGGGCTCGGTACATGAGAAAACACGGGACGATACTGACTCAACTCGGAGATTGTAGAATCTCGCAAAAGTGTTAGGTGTTGCCCAGCCCGCTGCTCTACAAATGTCTGCTAGGGCAGTGCCCCTAGCCAGTGCCCATGAGGACGCAACACTCCTGGTGGAGTGGGCTCGGACCCGCAGGGGGGGGGCACGGCCTGGGTGTGATAAGCCAGGGAAACCCAGTGGGCGAGTCTCTGCTTGGAGACAGCGTTCCCTTTCTGCTGTCCCCCAAAGCAGACGAAGAGCTGCTCAGAGAGTCTGATGCTCTATGTGCGGTCCAGATAAATACGCAAAGCGCGTACTGGACACAGAAGTGAAAGGGCTGGGTCTGCCTCCTCCCGGGGCAGCGCTTGCAGGTTCACCACCTGATCCCTGAAGGGTGTGGTAGGAACCTTGGGCACGTAGCCCGGTCGCGGTCTTAGGATCACGAAAGTGTCTGCCGGACCGAACTCCAGGCAAGCGTCGCTAACAGAGAATGCATGCAGGTCCCCGACCCTCTTGATGGAAGCGAGCGCGATCAGCAGGGCGGTCTTGAGAGAGAGGGCCCTGAGTCCAACTGAGTCAAGCTGCTCGAAGGGGGGTCTCTGGAGTCCCGTGAGGACGACCGAGAGATCCCAGGAGGGGAACAGGTTAGGCCGGGAGGAGTTATCCTCCGGGCACCTTTTAGGAACCTGACGATTAAGTCGTGCTTACCAAGAGACTTGCCGCTCTACCGTGTACAGTGGTGGGCCACGATAGCGGCGACATACACCTTGAGGGTGGAGGGGACAGCCTCCTCTCCAGCCTCTCCTGAAGAAACACGAGCACTGACCTAACTGCGCACTTCTGCGGGTCTTCGGCTCGGGAAGAACACCAGTCCGTGAACAGACGCCACTTTAGAGCCGTAAAGATGCCTGGTAGAGGGGCTCTGGCTTGATTGATTGTATCTATGACGGTCGATGGTAGGCCGGCTAGATCTTCCGCGATCCCGGCCCAAGGGCCAGACGTGGAGGTTCCAGAGGTCTGGGTGCGGGTGCCAGAGCGTGCCCCATCCCTGAGAAAGAAGGTCCTTCCTCAGGGGAATTCGCCAGGGAGGGGCTGTCGTGAGGAGCGTGAGGTCCGAAAACCAAGTCCGGGTGGGCCAGTAAGGGGCTACCAGACTTGCTCCTCGTCCTCCCTGACCTTGCATAGCACCTGTGCAAGAAGGCTCACTGGGGGAAATGCGTACTTGCGCAGCCCCGTAGGCCAGCTGTGTGCCAACGTGTCTGCCCCGAGGGGAGCCTCTGTCCGGGCATACCAGAGCGGGCAGTGGGAGGTTTCTTGGGAGGCAAACAGGTCTACCTGAGCCTTGCCGAACCGGTCCCAAATCAGCTGGACCGACTAGGGGTGGAGCCTCCACTCTCCGCCAGGCAAGCTTTGTCTTGACAGCGGCCCGCTATCACATTGAGGTTGCCGGGGATGTGAGTGGCGCGCAGTGACTTGAGTCGCTGCTGACTCCAAAGGAGGAGACGACGGGCGAGCTGTGGCATGTGGAGGGAGCGTTCTCCGCCTTGGCGGTTTATGTAGGCTACGACCGTGGTGCTGTCTGTCCTGACTAGGACGTGTTTGTTCCGAATTAACGGGAGAAACTTCTGCAGGGCCAGAAAAACAGCCAGCAGCTCTAGGCAGTTGATGTGCCAGCGCAGTAGGCCTCGGTTCCACCGGCCTGCGGCTGCGCGCCCGTTGCACACAGCGCACCAACCCAATTTGGAGGCGTCGGTTGTGACCAGAACGCGTCGGGACACCTGCTGCAAGGGTACTCCTGCCCTTAAAGAGCAGAGGTCTGTCCAGGGTTTGAAGGTTTGGCGGCAGGCAGAGGTAACTTTTACGTTGTGCGTGCCGCGGCGCCATGCTCGTCTCGGGACTCTAGTCCGGAGCCAGTGCTGAAGTGGTCTCATATGCATCAACCCCAGCGGCGCCGCCACCGGAGGATGCCATATGCCCCAGGAGCTGTTGGAAACGCTTTAGCGGGACCACGGCGCCTGGCTTGAAGGAAGCGAGGCATTTCAGCACTGACTGAGCACGCCGTTGGAGAGACGTGCTGTCATTGAGACTGAGTCTAACTCCAGACCGAGAAAAGAGATGCTCTGGACCGGGAGAGCTTGCTCTTTTCCCAGTTGACCTGAAGCCCCAAACGGCTGAGGTGGCTGAGCACCTGGTCTCTGTGTGCGCATAGTAACTCTCGGAGTGGGCCAGTATGAGCCAGTCGTCGAGGTAATTGAGTATGCGTATGCCGGCTTCTCGGAGCGGGCAAGAGCTGCCTCTGCGACTTTCGTGAAGACGCGAGGGACAGAGACAGGCCAAGGGGAGGACTTTGTACTGATACGCCTGGCCATCGAACGCGAACCGTAGGAAGGGTCGATGTCGAGGGCTGAATTGAGACGCGGAAGTACGCGTCCTTCAGGTCTACCGCTGCGAACCAATCTAGATGCCGGACGCCAGATAGAATTTGTTTCTGGGTGAGCATTTTGAACGGGAGTTTGGACAAGGTCCGATTGAAAACTCGCAGGTCCAAGATCGGTCGTAAGCCGCCGCTTTCTTGGGTACAACGAGCAAGGGCTGTAGAAACCCTTCTTCGCTTCGGTTGAGGGACAGGCTCTATCGCGTCCTTTAATAGAAGGGAGGCGATTTCATCACGCAGGGAATGGGCATGTTGGCCGTGTACTGCGGAAAAATGTACGCCCACGAAGGGGGCGGAGACCTGGCAAACTGAATTGCGTAACCGAAGTCGAATGGTCCGTGCAGCCAGCGTGACGGGTTGGGCAGTGAAAGCCACGCTTCTAAACTCCGTGCTAGGGGCACCAAGTGGACGAAGTTTTTTGACGCATCCGGCGGGCTTCGCGAGCGGTGCGGAACAGGTAACGCGGCGCCGGGAGGCAACGTGGCGTCCCGAGGCTCTGGTGCTGAGAATAAACTCAAAGCACTTACCTTGCTCGCGCGATCCGCAGGGGCGGGTTCGTGACTGAGGAGGAGGTCTGATGCTGGCGCCCTCTGGACTCGTCTGAACCGGCCGGCCGGGAACAGTCGTGGGGCTGAAGGCGGGGACACCCCGTCCATGGAGCCGGGACTGTTGAGGCCTGAAAGCAGAGTGCCGTGGAGAATGGCATTTGCGGGCCAGGTGACCCCAGAGACAACAAGGAAATAGCTCTATAGAGTGTAAAGAATTTAACAAAAAATTCTCCTCCCGCCCTCCACCAGGGAACGGAGTGGTCTTACCAGCCCGAGCTAACGCCTCGGTCTCTGGGTCTGTCATCTCAGGAGCGCCTGGGAGCCTTCTGGGTCCTCAAGGGGGTCCGTGGAGACGATGGGCGCCCAACTTCTGCGGGAGCTCAACGCTGGGGCTGAGAGCTGGGCCCACTCACTTGTTAGTTGAGGCGAGCACCACTTTCTTTCTTTCTTGAAAGCCGCAGGAGGACGCCTCGGCGAAGCAGACAGGGCATGGCCCCTGGCGCAGGTTTGCGGCAGGGCAGGATGCTTTTTTGCTTGAAAATAGCCTTCGCTCTGTTTCTTCACCACTGAGGACTGCTGGGTGAAGTCGCGAAGTGGTGTCGCCGAATGGACGGAGCTGGGAGACAGGGGCGTTTGAGAAAGCGTGCTTTGTCTGCCTCCCGCACTGCCTGTCCATCGCTGCGTTTCTGGACCACGGAGTGGCCATCGCCTGTTTGAGTGCAGTTCCTGCAGCACGCCAAGAACAGGACCACCCAAGTGCAGATTTTGAAGTGCCCTGGCCCGTGGACTTGCAGGAGGGGGCCATGGCGTGCAGGGGGAGCGGTCTGGGACCGTTCTACCACCGAGGGTAGCGAGAGCGGAGGAGCGAGGAAGCTGGGCTTGCTCAGCTCGTCATGCACGTCCAGGAAGGAATCCGGGGATTGCAGCTGTGAGTGGCGCACATGCCCGCGGAACCAATTAAGCCCGGGAAGCATAGCGGACCTTCTTGCGCCAGGCTCAGACTGGGTGGAGACCGAAGGTGGCGGCCCAGGCGAAGTTATCCGCGATCCGACGCCGCTGTTACACTCTCCGATGCAGCGGTGATGTCATCATCCAATGCCGGGAGCTCGAGGGACCGGACGGTAGGCTGTTAGCGGACCGCACTAATCCCGAGCTCGGGGAAGCAGGTAAGCGTGCCGGGAGGCGGAGGTTTTCGAGGATTTACCCGCAAAAGCGCCCCGCTATTCTCCCCAGATCGCTCTCCATCGCCACGGCGCCTCGCCTCAATCCCGTAGGAAGGAGGCGAGGCGCTGGGGCGGCTGAAATGGCTCTCTCTCACTACAAGAGAAAGCAGAGATCGCAACGCTGCCGCGGTTATGTTCTCACACTGAAAACATAACCCATTGGAGAGAATGCTCATCCCGAGCTCGGACGGAAACAAGCAAGCGTGCCGGGAGGCGGGGGTTTCGAGGGGTTAACCCGGCTAAACGGAGCCCGCCACTGTCCCCAGATCGCTTTCATCGCCATGCGCGCCTGCCTCAATCCCATAGGAAGGAGGCAAGTCGCGGGGGCTCGAAGCGCTTTTTCTCACTACAAGAAAAAGCCTACGACCGCAATACTGTCATGGCTATGTTCTCGTACTGAAAACATAGACCATTCATAAAAACGCTGCCTGCGTGTGATCGCAACCCAGGAATGCAAGGCAGTTTTTATGGCCGCCAGAGGTGGGGAGAATCAACGCATCCAGAAACTACACAGAGGCGGAAAATCGTCTTTAAAAAGACGCGTCCTGAGAAGGACGTTCAACGCCGCTGTGTTTTGCTCTTTAGAGCGAAATTCACTCTTTTAGAATAACTCTTTCGAGTTGTCTGCGCTGTCGGCTTCAGGGCAAGAATGCACAGCCGCAGCACGAATGAGAAAGCCGCTGTTATGCGCCGTCAGATCCAACAGCATGTAGAGCGCCAGAGGATTAAACAGGAACTTGGTGTGTAACTCGCAGCAGACTGCATGCACGCACCATCGGCTCGAAGAAATTTTCTGAATGAACTCCCGTATTTGTGCCGCTTAAATACCCGTATGTCCGGGGCGGGACATGCAAATACTGGGTGCCAACTCTCATTGGCCTTTTTTCATAGTTCAGAGGTGAATATCGGCACTCAAGAGAGACCCCTAGTGTCGCTTCTCTGACACAACGTGGAGAGAGCGACAGAAGGGGAACCATCATTCAAAATGACATTTGATTTACTGACACATATATATATTGAGGCAATGTTAACATTTACATAACTACACTCCTTTCAGTCATTTTGCATTGTATTAATTTTTGCTAAGTAACAAATTGAAAGACATCAATTCTACACATGGGTACCAAATTTCAAGTCAATTGGATGTACGGTTCAAGAGTAGAGGATTTTTGTATGTTTTCCCAAATTTTCACTGTACAGGAAAATCCATCATGTTGGACCTTATGGGTCCTTGAGGCTTTTTTGTTCCAAATGGGAAATGAGGCATGTACACCAAGATTCAGAAGAATTGGACAAATGGGGTGAGCGAGTGAACTAAGTTCAGGTGCAGTGAATTAGAAATTGGGTGAAGAGGAGCGGAACACTGGGGGAGGTGGAGAGTCCGAGGGAGGCGTGACAACATGACACGTTCTGCGCTATTTTTAATTACCGATTTATTTACAATGGACGATTTTGGAGCATCTCACTGGTTTTCAGCCTCATTAAGTGCATGTTTTTAGGACGCTGTGTCATGGCTGCGCTGCTAGTGAGGTTTGTTGAGGCGTGCTGACTGCCATCTGTTGACGTGGCTTGTAAAAACACTAAGATTGAATTGCTCCAATGGTAGGGAAATACATGCTTTTATTACACAGTTTACGTACAGGTAAGGGGCACAATTAATTGCGTTGATTTATTTTTTTACATATATTTAATTAATCGCACTATATTGATGCATTAAACTGACAGCCCTAATAAAGAGCATAAGTATTGAAGAACTGCAACATAGCTGAATGTAACTGTCCCTGTGCTGTATGAGGCATGGCCTTGAGCATAGTTGTAAGACGCACTTGCTGTTGTATAAGCACTGGCATGATGTATAATTACTCATTCAGCCTGTAAGCCCTGCAGTGCACTTACATCTAGTTTCGTGACATCAAGATAATAAAAAAAGCCAAAGCGAAAAGAGGAACAAATTGAATTGATGTTCCATGTTGTAGGTTCAGAAAGCACTACACTGCAGAGATAAGTTAGCATTATTTTTCAAAACATGAATAAGTGAAGCCAAGTATAGCACACAAGGTAGAAAGGAAAAATAAATCTGTAAACTAGTGGTCAGTTCACTCACGGCCTGGAGTGCACAGTGAAATATGACATTCATAGGACATACAGGCAGGTCCTTGAAGGTTTCCTCTAGGGGAGGGATGTCTAAGTCAGTGCTTGGTCCTCTTAACTTCTCGATATATGCACACAACCATACTCGCCCAAAACGCCTACGTCAGCCCCATGAAACCAATACATCACAGTACAACACTACAGCCAACAACCTCCCAGTAATGGATAATTGACAAAACAGGTTGCCCGAGGTGATAAAAATGAAAAATCTTTTTTTTTTAAATCTAGTTTAAACAAAAGTGTCAAGTACGTACATTTAATTTGGTTTCACAAAGTCAAAATGACTTTGAACTCCATTGACTCTTATGCAGATTCCCAATACCTGTCTTAAAATGAACACAAAGGTGGTTGTAACTTTGATACACTGGTAATAACCTGCTTTCAAATTCAATTATTGTCAATTACTGTAAGTTACATGTATAGTAAGCTAAAAAAATGGGTATGTTAATGGGTAGGGTTACAGTTTAGATTCAGATAATGGTTTAGGGCAGTGGTTCCCAACCCTGTTCCTCGATGCCCCCCAACACTACGCATTTTGGATATCTCCCTAATCAAACACACCTGATTCAACTCATGAAGACTCCAAGACCTGAATTGGGTGTGTCAGAAAAGGGGAGATATAGGGGGGGCCCCTAGGAACAGGGTTGGGAACCACTGGTGTAGGGTAAGGGTTTGGGAAAGGTTTAGGGTTAGGGGTAAGGCTAACAGTGTGACTAGAGGTGTCATTAAAAACAGGTACTTTAAATGTAAGTACAATGCAATAACATGTATGTACATATTAAGAACATTGTATCAAATGCTTCAGTATATAGTAGTTAAGACACGTAATATAAAGTGGGTCCCATGGACTACAAAGTTTCACCTTATTTGACTTTAAGAAGGATACCATAGGTCTGTTGTTTCACCGTAATTGAACAACATATCTTTTATTTATACACCTTATCTACATTCTTAGGGCATTTTCACACCAAGCTCATTTGGGGCATTCATTTTTTGGAAACTGATGCATTTTCTCCCTTGGTTCAGTTCGTTTAGGCATATATGAACACAGCAATCGCACTCAGATCCACAATAATACAATCGGTCCAAAAGATCACTTAGACGATCGATATGCAATCTGACCTAACCAAAGCAAAAGGCATCTGTAGGTCAGCTCGTCACTGTAATTCATAATCATAGTTCGGATATAGCCTTTTGCCAACTATATTAGATATCACTGCACTTTTAATACAGGGGCTGTTTTATAATTCCTAATGCCACACTTATGCATAACGTACAGAATGTGCATTCCAGTCAGAGGTTGCACTGCAAATTAACATTATCCATTATGCGGATAGGGGTCTTTAGCCTCCTTGTTAGCACGCCTGCCTCCCATGCCAGAGACTCCTGTTCGAATCCCGCTCAGAGTGGGTCAAGCAGGGCCGGTTACATGTGCTCAGAACTGTTTGGCCCAATGGTGGAAAATGAGCTATTGGAACAATTTAGCTCCTGTTTCAGAACCAATCAAATGAGCTACATGTCTGAATATGGCTTATGCTAAAGAGCATTTTACTGGACACACACTTGTATGTGCCCCTGAGCATGAAATTATGCCTTCAATATGTTTGTCCAAGATTTACATTTTGAAATGCATACAATTGCTTAAATAAATGTGGTTATCTTTTAGGAGAACATTATCATAAAGATGGCATTAAAGCTAACAGACATCCTTTTTAATTTCATGGGGTCTATCAAGCTAGGGTCATTTAATTTTCATTAATTAGTGCAAACAAGAACTAAGTTCAGAAATAATAAAAAATTCAATACAATAACATACAATAATCTAAATGTCTGTGATATCAGATACATTTTTGGAATATCCACCAGTTACCTTGATGCTGTGTCTATGGGCAGCATCCATAACAGCTGGCACTAGATCTTCTGAGGGTTTGCCATGTTTATCTGCCACACCAGGTGGGTACCAGGACAGAACCACCACACCTGCCGTTAGAAGTGGAAATACATTTGTTTAAAAGCAGCAGCATTCATTTAATGACTCCTAATTCATTCGCAACAATTCTGATTTATTTGTTGCACTTTAAACAGTGACCTTAAAAAGTATTTGGATAGAGAACTCAGGCCATTGCATTAGATAACAAAATATGAAAGCAAGTGTCATTTATTTTAACCTTTAAATGCATACTTCGGGACTTTAGTGACCAGGGACCTCTTATGATTATGCAGTACATGCTATTTGTTCCTCAAGGTGGCTTTGTTGTTTTACTTGATGTACATTTGACAACTGTCAAATAGCACTCTATTTGTCAAAGCAACATGAAAGTAAACTATAGCATGTACAGCACATGAAAAGTATGACATAATTATTGCCATTATTCTATTGCCATTTGGGTGTACTACTGAAATTATGTAAAATGTGCGTCTATTAAGACTTAATAAGTGCCTGAGAAAATACATTTGAGTAGCTTATTTGCAGATTATGTGCTATGTGTCAATATGTGTTCGACAGTCTGCTGCATTAAAACAAAATCAGTGTGAATGTAATGAATCCCATTCAATCATTTTCTGCATCATCTCTTCGATATACAGTATGTAAAATAATAAAACATCAAAACATAATAACATATAATAAATATTTTATATTTTGATAATATATCATCAAAATATAATACAATTTTTGATTGTATAGAAATTGCTTTGAAAATGTTACACTCTCTAGGCATTTTTTGAAACCATTTGTGATATATATATACAGAACGTGCAAGTCGCTAAAGACCTGAGATGTGTAATAATGATTGGTGGAACACCCATGCATTTAACTGTTAAAGAAAAATTACTTGCACATTTTTCAAACCGAACATTTCACAAAAAATAGTAGTTTGTATGTTTTTTAAATGATAAACACCAGATAAATTGTTGAAAATGAAGACAAAAGTATTGAGACACAAATGGTTGTGGTTATGGTTGTCAGATGTTAGTACACCTGGTTACTCTGCAAGAAAAATGGAAAGATGACTTCATCCGCTATTGTGACAACAGAACACGATCACAGCTGCACACAAAACAGAGAACAGAACTTACTAAACATGTATGAAGAGTTTGTAGTCGAAGAATTGATGCATTTCTATGCCCAACCTTATTTTTGCTGAAAGTTTTTGGACCAGTGCCAGTTCACAGTGGACGGATTTACCCGCAAAACAAGTCAAGTCAATTTAATTTGTATAGCGCCTTTCACAACACACATTGTTTCAAAGCAGCTTTACAGAAGATCACAGAAGACCACACAATGCCGAAGATAGAAAACAAGCAATCGATAGAATTTAACATCGCTAGCTACCGCTGGTTAGGACAAAAACTCTTGATTAAGATAGAAAATATACCTTTTATTGTGTGTCGTTGTCCATCAGGTAAAGCCTCCTCTATGTTTCTGTTTGATTTCCAGAACTCCATTAAATAAAATAAGGCTGGGCATAGAAATGCATAAATTCTTCAACTACAATCTCTTCAGACATGTTAATAAGATCTGTTCTCTCTTTTGTGTGCAGCTGTGTTGTGTTCTGTTGTCGCTATCACTGTGGAGGACCTGTTTTTGCTTGAATGCCCCATGTCGCGAGGGGGCTGCATGAACTTCTGCTCCCGTGCCCTATAATGAACGTGCACAGGAGATCAATGGTCAGTGAACATTTTCACTAAATAATACATTCGAATTTGGGTTGTTTCTCACCAAACCTTATCGGACTCCTTCAGAACAAGACATGAGTCAAATACAATAATTTATTAGACTTCTGAATTATACTTTTGTGTCCTTTTGAAGATTAAAGAGGTGGTCACCATAAGCTGCCATAGTATGACATCACTGAGCACAACATTTTATTCACAATTTCTCCCTTAGTGTCAAGAAAAAGAAAGTCATATTAGGTTAAAACACAGGGGTGAGTTACAATGACTGAATTTTAGTTTTTGTTTAAACTAATCTTAAATAGTATTTTCAAAAATGCTCAGAAAAGGGAAATTAGTTCTGAGAAAAGTTCTAGCAGCATTTGTTTGCAGATGACACTTGTTTAGATATTTTGAAATCTAATGCATATAATTATATATATATATATATATATATATATATATATATATATATATATATATATATATATGGACAAATCTGTTTTGTATTTCACCTGAATAGTTTACAATAAGATGAATTAACTTTGTACTAGAAAATACACAATCAATATATGGGACACCAGTGACACTAAATAAATCAGCATGAGTTATAATTTGTTTCTTTGTTGTAAACCTGCAGCTGCAGCTTCGATTTGTGCCATGTGGGACTCAATGACATCTGGATCCTTGGAGCTATAGGGTCCAAGTTCTGGGTAATAACTGGACGCAATGTCATCTGGCGGATTGTGTCGTCCTTTAGGGTGACTTTCAGCTATTTTCGGGTCCCAGTGTGGTACCAATATGTGGTCCCAGTGTACATAACTCCCATCCATCTGTGGCGAGCCATACCATAAATAATAGAAGATGTGAATGTCATAGAATATGCTGTGTTCAGGCCCAGAGTTGGAGAAGACTATCTTTGTGTCACTTCCAACACCAGTTTGACCTGCTGATTCGACTAAATGATTGGGTCTCTGGTCCATCCTCTCTCCCACTAAAGGTACCAACTCCATTCCTGGAGCATGATCTGAGAAACCATCAGTGGGCTTAAGGGTTCGTAGGCCCATCATGGTGCCAAAAATGAACAAGGTGAACAATAGAAGGGCCACGCACGCTTTCTTGCGTAACCTGTTCATGGTCGCTCTCCGTGGTGCTGGAAATGCAGTTCACATATAGGTTTATACGGATGAGGCCTCCGAAAGTGGGCTCTGAAATTGTTTCTTGTATCCCATCTTGCACAGCCTATCAGACTTCAATTTGGGCACTCTGGATTGGTCGACAAGATCCCCTTCATTTCCACTACATTAGCAAATTATGATGCATTTGCACTGCTGCAATGTGTATAGGACATATCTAAACGTGCATAGATGATATTAAGCTTTATTTCTCATCGCAAACCAGCCAACATTATTTATAACTGCATACTATTATCCTGACAGCACATGTTATATTAGTAACTTAACAATATATTCAGTTTCGTCAAAGAACTAAAAATAACCTCAACCAGCCTGTGAACTGAAAGGGTCCAGCCGTCTGTTTATTTCCAAATGTGAGGTCGTAAACGTCCGACGACACAAGCTTCCATGCAATCATCTCACATGCACGAGAACGTCAGTCTCCATCATTTCATTTATGTTCCATCCGACTCCCAAACTGAATGCGTTCTCCTTTCTCACGTAATCCCACGCGAGGGTCTTTACACTATAATATAAAAGCACACATTCACATCAGATGCATTGTTCTTCCAACAGATTTCTGCGTCTATGTCGCCAGTGTGCTCTTGATAAATCATCTTCGTGTTTCTGGAAGGTGGAGCCTCGTGGATTTGTCACTGTGCGCGCATACTCAAGGACACTGGCTGTGTCTGGAATGGAACACTGGCGCACTGCATCACGAGTAGTAAACAGAATACTGCCGAAGGTTGCGTTCACAACGAACACATTCTTTAAATTGGTTTCCTATGTAAACATTCGCTTGAATGGCGTCTTTGACCGTCGTGCTGCGTCTCGCTGGTATTTCAGCGCCTCGTGCAGCGTGTTTAGACGCCATGTCAAGTTAAAAAGATCTTCAAATGTTAAAAACACGCCTCGAGACAACTGTATTCAACCCTGTGTGTCGCTGCACTTAGCCTTTATTTAGCGTACGGAGGCGTGTGAACTACCCCTAGCCTACGTTTCATGTAATGATATAGCTACATTTCAAGCAGTGCGCTACACTATTGTCACGTGACCTCATTAGTAAATGTATCATTGAGCGAGTGGCGTCATAATCTCAGAAATAAAGTGCATTTAAAATTCAATCTAGACTGCCTTAACATAAAATGGGTTGTTCTAGGCAAAGTTCTAAGAGGGAAGTAACACACAGAAATACAAACAATAGTTTATTTTAAACGAAGACAACAGAACTCAATACATATTTGTCTTTTATCATTAACACAAGTAATGATTATATAATTCAATTGATTATACTAATATAATTCATTATTTTATGGGGTTTTTGAATGTATTTTTACACAAACTTTATATTTTGATATAAATCTTTACTTACATAAACTTGTATTCATTAATAATTTATCATTTAATTCTGTTTTTTTTTATTAAATTTTTTTTTATTCACATCAATGATAGAAACTAATTGTATCATCGGTTTGGCTTGATCCGAGTGTATGTGTAATAGGCCTAAAAACAACAACATCAATAATAATAACAGCAATAATAATGCTAATAATATCAGTTATTATTATTATACATTATTTTATGTTATATGTAACTGTATGTAGATGTATTGAGTTGGTAAATTGTGTGTATTAAGGTTATGACTTTTTATCTATTCATTTTTTTATTATTATTTATATCAAATGTTCTACCAAACCCCAAAACCAAAACTCTTTATCAGCTTGCATACTGTAGCTTATCAGAGGCTATACAATTGTATAAAAAAATATAACTGATACCCATCATTATTAACTAAATGACTATATATATATATATATATATATATATATATATATATATATATATACTGTATATATTATTTCTATAATATTTTTTAGCTGTGGGTTTAATTTTGTTTTTAACATAGATAAAATGAAAAGTGTTTTCATCTGAACAGATTTAACATTAACGTTATGATGTTACACTTTTGTGAAGTTAATAACAAATTTACCAGAAATTAACTCTGTGCCGTTCTCTCCTACACTATTGTAGTCTGGCTGTACATGGCACATTGTGGCAAATGTAGTAAGGCATCCATTTATTCCATGCTTGAAGGAAATGTACATATTTCTCACAGTCTACACACTGCAGAAATAGTGTGTGTGGTATGGTAGTAGACCTGTGTGATTCTAAACAAGAGTTGATTTCTTTACGTGGTTATGAGCCGGTGTGTTATGGTGTGGTGTGTTGCGGGGTGCATTTGGTGGGCCACTCTGAGCCAGAAAGTTCAGGGTCATTTTTTAGTCCCAGTCTGCCTCTGAATAAGCAATCGGTTGCTAAAATGTAAATGTTATTCAAGAATGTTAAATTAATGTATTGATATTGTGAAAGTGCTTTTGTGAGTTGCTAAAAGCGAGTCACTAGACATAAGTTAACAAGAACAGCACAAATCTGATTGTAGTTTATGTTTTTGAAAGACAGCGTGGACGTAATGAGAATTTATTGTTATTAGATGACATGTTATTTTTTCCTGTAGAGTTTTCAGTCTCTCTCTGCACCTCCTGAATCTACAGACAACATCACTGTCAGTTTTCTCTGTTCTTTTGATGGCGTGAGAGAATCTGTGTGTCAACTGAAAGACAAACTGGAGGATTTCTGTAAGGAGATACAAAGGATATCTGGTAAAATACTGGAGATTCATCTGCTCTCAGAACCAGTGGGGATTTCTTTAAGACTGCAAGGGAAGCTCAGCTTCCCCTATAATGTCAAAAAAATAATGGTCAAATATGTACTATTGTGTAAACAATTTATTGACTAAAAATTTGTTAGAACACGTTCATCTCGAAGACGAGTTCGTTCAGAATCAGCTACATTACATATAGCAGGTCGGCTGACTCGATTTACTTCTCATACATTCCCGTAGCGTCAGTGCATTTCACTGTTGAAGCCGAGCGTCCATTGACTTCAATGGGGCTGCTCTGAACAGTTTTTTCAGTGCTCGAAAATAGACGGTCATTGGATAAATGCTGCGATTATGTCCCGCCCACGGATGCTCAGCGTCTCTGGGGGTGAATGAGGAGTGGGCTGGCCCGGACTCCGGGCTTCCGCGTGATGATTGGAGAATCTGTCGAAAGACTGCATCTCCTTTTGATTGACAGCGAATCTGTACTATAAGAAGTCACTGAAGCTATTCGCGCTCAGTCCCATCGCGGATTTCTCAAGTGTAGTCGAAAGACAAACTGCTGCAACCTATTTCTTTATATTTGTTTGGCGAAATTGCTAGGTAATTTGCATAATACATTTCACACAATTATACACCACATTCCTTGTTTCAGTTTTACCAAGTTTAATATATTTTTTTTTAGAGCGTTCGTTCGTTCGTTCATTCATTCATTCATACAGTAGGCTAGTCTAGCGTCGTATGGGTGAAAATGCGCACGATGGCAGACGGTGCTAATATTGTCGACCTGATTTTGGCGAAGCCATTTGAAAGTCTTCCTTACGAGGAAAAAATTAGAATTAAACAGCAGGGCAGATCAACACCTAAGATTGATTTAGTGCAAAAAAATAGGGTAAATAAGTTTATAATGTAGGCCGAAAATTAGCTTCCCCTCTTTGAAAGACCAGCAGCCGCCACTGCTCAGAACTCATGCATCATTTAATTTCATAGAAGCAAAACAATAGCAATTTTGAAGAATCGGATGCAGGTGTTATTTTCTCTTAACTTGAGTGTAACATAGTTCAATGGAAAGGAGGAGGCGAGAACCGGCTTGTCAATATAAATAATATTTTAATGATAAAATTAAACAAAACACATGCATGATGGACATGTCCGTAAACGATCTCTCTCTCCCGCACCACTGTCCGCAATCTGCCTTTATCCCTCTCGGAGGCTTGATTAGCCTGATAAGGGACCCGGTGTGTAGAATCACGACCCAACCCTGCCCTCCGCCCTGCCACAATGAGATTTACACTGTTCCTGTTAACTGATTTCCACAGTCACACACATCGACATTTTCCCCAGGACCAGAGAGGAGTTTCACTAAACACACACTGAGTATGCAGAGCACTACTCAACATGCGGCCCTCGAGCGATCTATTGCAGCCCGCATGATAGTAATCCATATGACTCCAGTAGTTAAATCTATGTCTTCTGAAGCAATGTGATAAGTGTGAGTGAGAAACAGATCAACATTTCAATCCTTTTTTACAATAAATCTCCACTTTATGCAAGTCACATGTTGCACCTGTTTAGATTAATCAATAATAATGATGGTCATGATGATGGTTGTTATATTTATGATGATGGTCATGATGATGATAATAATGAAGGTGGTTGTGTGGTTGTGTGTTTATTTCAGTGTCATATAGGAGCATCAACAGAAAGGGTGTGGGAGATGATCTAATGATCAGTCTTGGGGTTTGTCCTGCTCTTCATCCAGATGTTCATTCATTCATTCACAATAACAAACACACTGATCTCCCTGTAGTGTCCAGATCCTGTAGAATAGGAGTGTATGTGGATCACAGTGCAGGAACTCTGAGCTTCTACAGCGTCTCTGACACAATGACCCTCATCCACAGAGTCCAGACCACATTCACTCAACCTCTATATCCTGGATTTATGATGTGTGGATCAGTGAAGCTGTGTGATCTGGAAATATAGATAATAGAGAGATTGTTATACAGCAAAATACAGCTATGAGATTCATGATAAATCATATACAGTATTGGGTCTCTTTTTTAAATCAGTGCTAAAGCTGAACTTCTGTCACATATTAATAGAATACAGTCTTCTCATCAGAATAATAATGATTGTAAAAGTGTGAAAAAATATATGAAAAAGAGTACTTCATACTGTACTAAAAGTAACTACCTGAAATCGGGAGAAGAGATCGGGGGAAGCACAGGGGAGGGGAGAGAGAGTGGGAGAGCTCTTCCGCCCTCTGGTATGCCATCATATGGTCCTCCGCCAGTTGGACAGCATCCGCCAGGAAAGCCCTGGAGTGGAGGCACTGGACCCATTCTGCCATTCCTTTCAGTAGCCGACGGATCAGCTGCTCCAGCACCAACTGGTTAACAAGTCCCTCGACGTTGCAGTCCTCCGCCAGCAGCCATTTCCGGCAGATGTCTCGGAGCCGTTGAGTGAAGGCAAATGGGCTGCCGGTCCTCTCCAACTTCAGAGAACGGAAGAGCTGCTGGTATTGTTCTGGATTGTATTAAACCAGGAGACTAGCTGCCGGCAGTTGTTGAGCTGCAAGTTGGGCTTCCCCAGACAGCAAGAGAATGAGTCTGGCCGCATAATGGGCATGCGGCCAACCCCAGATCTAGGCGGTTTGCTCAAAGAAATCAAGGAAGGCTTCTGGATTATCTTCCGCCCCCGTGGGTGGGAATATGGGGTCTGCTGTGTCCGGGGTCGCAACCAGGGCTTTCTCCTATGCTCAGGAGGCTCTGGATCGCATGCCGGTCCTCTGCTTGTGCTCTGATGATCTTGTGGAATTGACGATCTTGGTCTTGTCAAAGCTCAAGCAGGACCTGTTGGTGGGTGTGCTGTAGGCACCTGCCAGAGAGCCTTGAGGACTCTAATACCAACTGCGAAGACTCCATGAGGCATACTTTCTCCAACTTCCCAGGTTTCGGCACAAGGGTAAAGACTTCACGCAGGGAGGGAAAGGAGGACACAGGGAAATAAGTACTTCAACTCAAAGGTATAACTTTTTATAAACCATCTCAAAATCTCTTTTCAGCATTACAATCATTAGCTTAACACAAGCTCTCTTTCTCTCCTCCTGGCACTGTCGTGGTCTCTCCCCAAGCTCACTGCAATTGGAAACAGGTGTTAATCATTATCCAATTCAGGTGTATGCACCCTTACCACTTTCTCTCTCTCCGGATGAATGCTCGACCACGCCCCTGCTGTCACACAAAATAAACGATTTATCGTGAAAACACAATAAGTGATAAGATAAACTTGCTTTGTCTGTTGAGTTATTTCAGATATGTCCTGTTTTCACAGGCACTGTGAATGTGTTTCAGCATAGCCCATGCTTTAATGCACCCCTGCCTCATCCATGAGGTCATTGCACAATGTCTAAAGTTTGATTTTGAGGTAATTTGATCAAATGTTTATTTTTTTTTTTTAATATTGCAATTGTATGTAGTTAATGAAAATCCCTGAAATTGTCACATGTAGTTTTGAGCCAAAATACTTTTTTGTCATTTTCAGTTTTGTTCAAGGTGATCAAGTTTTTTTAAGTTATTGTCCAAAAGGTTAAATGATAGTATTTGGGATAAAACATAAACATAAGTTAACTAGATACAACCTTTACTGGGTTGTACTTTAAACTTAAATTTTTATTTTAATCTTTATATTTATAGATACAACATATTTTATAGAATTTAGGCAAAAACAGTGATAAATATCAGCATGTAACAAAATATAGCATCAACAGAGAAGACAGTGATTTCAGAGGTTAGAGGTCTAAAAGATTATAGAACAGCTCATTCTGTAATTACATACAAGATCCCTCGAAAGTCTATCTCTACATCCCTCTTAAGAATAAACACAGTAGCAAATTTAGTCAAAATTGAGTTATAACTGAAATCATGTCTCTTGAAAATCTGTCCTTTTTCTTAAGATGCATGGCAGGGGGCCTGTGTAGCTGAGTATTGACGCTGGAGTTCAAATCCAGGGGATGCTGACAGACTCCAGCCAGGTCTTCTAAGCAACCAAACTGGCCCGGTTGCTAGAGAGGGTAGAGTCACACGGGGTAACCTCCTTGTGGTTGCTATAATGTGGAGCGTGAGTTGTGTGTGGATGCTGCGGAGAATAGCATAAAGCCTCCAAGTGCGCTACGTCTCTGCAGAAACGTGCAACAAGCCACGTGATAAGATAGGCAAATTGACAACTGAGGTCCGTCCTCAACCGGATTGAGGCGATTCACTATGCCACCATGAGGACTAAGAGTGCATTGGGAATTGGGCATTCCAAATTGGAGAGAAAAGGGGGAAAAAAAAGATACACAAGGCACCATTTGGGGTTGCCACACTGGCAGAACCCTCTGAAGATCCTCCAGACATCTTTTCAGGTACTCTGAGAAACTAATTCTTAGTCTAAGGAATGTAAATGGTTCCTTCAGTAACCCCATCATAAGTGAAAGGCTTTGAGGCACTTAAATTATGTTTTGAAGTTCCTTAAGGACATAAAAGTATATTTGATTCCTTTTCAGGGGGGCAACATAGGATATCCAGAGGGTTCCACCAGAGTGGCAGATGAGGAACCCCTCATCTGGTGCATGAAGTATCTTTTAATTTTTACAGTGTACATTTCACAACCAAAAACATCACGACTCAACATGGTCTATGAGGTTGTCTTCTCAACAGAGCAATTATTTAACCAACATAGTAAAACATGTTTTAATCTCTAACATGGTATGTGAAATATTTCAGACACTGACCACAATTTCTAATGCCCTAATAGGCAGAAACGAAAGCAGAAGTTAATTCATGCAACTTTAGTGGCAGTATCATAAAGTTGCATAAGGTGGCCTAGTTCTTTGGCGTCACTGCTCCCCTGCAACAGTGTTGTGGGGTAACTAATAAAAGTAGCGATATTGTTAACTTATAAATTAATTTTGCAATAGTTCAACAGCTATTTTCACAATTTCACAAAAGCTTTTTCTGTAATGAGCTACTTTTTCCAAAGAATAATTATTATTTAATAATAATTCAAATAAATGATTTACTTGATCTCCTGTGAAGTCACTGTGTCTTCTCTGTTGATTTCAAATATTTAGGGCCTATTTACGCTTGGCCACTTCATGGATTTTTACAGATCGGACTGCTATCCAATTGAAAAAGCTCATTCCATTCACACTTGGCCTCATCAATGTGTCTTCACCAAATTGACATAAATCCGATATTCAATTCCTGAGCTATATGCAAACATAACAGAGTCCACTTCTGTGATTATGCTAATTCCAGGCAGTGAATTAAAAGATGTGCTTTATTAATTTAATGTGAATTTTCCCAGCATGCATGTCTATGTATGGGTGCGCTGTCTGTTTTCCCCCTCTGGGCTTGTTATTAGATATTCCATTGTGTATTATCTCCATCAGATCCATCAGTTCACTCCGGATCCAAACACAGTGAATAAACACCTCATTCTGTCAGTGTCAGGAACAGTGGAAGAGAGGGCAAGGACTCGTAGTAAAGTGAGAAAAATGGGCTTTTGTTTAGTCCTCAAAAAACAAACAAAACAAACAAAAACTTAAAGGTCCAAGGCAGAACACTGCAGAACACTACAGAACAGACTGGGTTCCATGCACTGGGCTGGAACAGACATGACAGGGGAAAGACAGGAACTGACATGGGAGACCCTAGCTGGGTGATAAACCACAGCGAACTGGCTCAAGACAATGGGGTTAAATAGGAAAGAAAACAAGGAGGGTAATAAGGAAAGCAGGTGAAGCAAATTAACTAATAATGAGGTTACAAGTGGGCGGGGTCAGGACGAGAGAAAGGAGAGCAAATGGCAAACAACTTAACGAGATCCATGTACTCTCATTGAAACAGACTGGACAGGAAGAGCACATGGCAATGAATTCATCATTAGCCATGTGCTCAAACAAAAAGACAAGACCAGACAAGAGACAAGCACATGGTTCTTGTTAAGTTGTTTGCAATATTCTCTCCTGTCTCTCGTGCTGACCCCGCCCCCTTGTTACCTCATTATTAGTTAGTTTGCTTCACCTGCTTTCCTTATTACCCTCCTCGTTTTCACTCCTATTTACCCCCATTATGTTTTTTTTTTCTTATGCCAGTTTGTTATGTTTTATCACCCTTTTTGGTTCTCCCCTGTCTTATCTGTTCCAGCCCAAAGCATCGAACCCTGTCTGTTCTGCAGTGTTCTGCCCTGGACCTTTGAGTTTTCTCCTTCAGGGTAGTTTTTGTTTGTTTTGCTTATTTTTTGAGTATTAAATAAAATCCCATTCTTCTCACTTTTCTACGAGTCATTGCCCTCTCTTCTACCATTCCTGACAATCTGAAGGAAACAGAGTGGCTACTTATGCAGATACATAGTATCCTGATCATCCAGACAAATTTGTTGGTTATCTTCAGGTGTTGTGTAGAGAGAGTGCTTGTGGACGCTGTTACTGGGAGATTGAGTGGAGTGATGGTGTCACCATTATATCAGTGTCATATAAGAGCATCAGCAGGAAGGGAAAGGGTAATGAGTGCAGATTTGGATACAATGATCAGTCCTGGAGTTTGATCTGAAGTTTTCGGTGGCGCTGCTCTGTGGCTTTCCCGCGGTGCCTCACGCAGTGTTTCACGTTGGCATAGTTTGTTTATCTGTGACTGTTTTCTGTGTTTTGGCTGTTTTTTTTTTTTTGCTTGTATGGGGATACTAATTATAGATCCTGTATTATGGTGCATGTTTGGGCTGCTGATGGTGGTATTAAACAACCATCCTTCTTACGGTCTGAACCTCGGCCACGCTCCTAGCGGCGTCGTCAATGAAATCCGCTACACCTGAGAGTTTTTACTATTGTTTCATAAATCTATATCCTCTGAGAATCATACTGGATTTGATTCTGAACCATCGTTAAACTAACGTGAAGGGTAGCAATGCTCACACTAAGCGGGGAAGTAGAGGCGACCTTTGTCGCCAATTGAGAAGGTTGAAAGATACAAATAAACCTTGTCTGCCTAATACTCTTCTAATTAATGCGCAATCCCTGCAAGCAAAAATGGACGAATTGTCAGCCAACATTAGCTACTTACATGAGTACCGGAATTCCTGCGTCCTGGCGATTTACTGAGACGTGGCTGGACAGCAACTTCATGTCCAGCGAGGTGGAACCTTCTGGTTTTGTGTCGTTTAGGACCGACCGAGATTCTAACATCACCGAGAAGACTCGTGGAGATGATGTACGTCTTCTTGTTTGGGATTAGTGGTGCTGAGTAGTCACGGTGAGTGAGAGCCTGTGCACCTCGAACATTGAACTGTTTTGTGTTTCGCTCTTACCATATTATCTACCAAGGGTGTTTCCCCAATATTTTATTACTGTGGTCTATATTCACCCTAAAGCAAATTTTAGTAAGGCGCAAGGGGCTATTTACAATCTATCTCAGAGACTTGAGACAATTTCTCCTGATGCTCCTATGTTTATTCTGGGTGATTTTAATAACTGCAATGTTAAGAAGAGTACATACCATGTACATACTATCAATTTGTTGACTGTCCCACTAGAAAAAAGGCTTCTCCCTCCACTGGGGGTGTCTGATCACAGTATAGTCTATCTCTGCCCTGTTTATCAGAGGTTTCTTGAAAGGGAGAAGCCTCAGGAACAGACTGTTAAATTTTGGGATAATGACAGTACAATGGCTTTGCAGAGATTATTTGAATGTACATAGTGGGAGGTCATTGGTTGTGTAGACTTTAATGAAAAGGTTGAGACATTGACTGATTACAAACATTTTTGTGCAGACTCATCTCTACTAAGATTTTTAAAGTCTACCCTAATGATAAACCTTGGGTGTCTAAAGAATTAAAGACCCTCATAAATGAGAAAAGAAAGGCATATAGAAATCAGGATGTGATAATTTTAAGGGACTTACAGAGGCAGATCTAAAGGCAAATTCAAATAGATAAGCATATTTATAAGCAAACAATAGAGGCATCTCTGACATCTGGTAACTGTAGACATGCTTGGCAGGGGATTAAGATTATGACAAATGTCCCCCATAAGAGAAGAGGTAAATTGCCTCTGGAGCTGAAGATGGCCAATCAAACTCATACTTCTGCCATTTTGAAAGTGGATGTGGGGACGCAGTTTCAGAGATGTCATTATTACCTACTCATTTTTCCGCTGGTATTTATATTAATGAACTAGAGGTCAGTCAGATTTGTAGAAAATTTTATTCTCTAAAAGTCCAGGCCCAGATAGCATATGTGGTAAGGTTTTAAAGCATTATGCTACCGTGTTAGCGCCAGTTTTTACTAATATTTTTAGGGCATCTTAAAATATTATTCCTGCTTTCTACAATAGTTCCAGTAGCAAAAGTTATTAGACCTTCAGGATTAAATGATTGACATCACTAGTGATTAATTGTTTTGAGCGTTTAGTGAAAAGTACATTGTATCCCAAACACAGCATCTTATTGTCAGGATATACACGAGGACAACAAGGTAAATAGGATTCAGAAAGCTTTAATATTTGAATGGCAAGTGAGCATCAGATGAAATTGACAGATGCAGGGTATGATTTGCAGAGGAATGATAGTGGGATGATATGTTGTAGAGATCTGCTTGGATATAGCAAGGATGTGCCAACCGGGAAACACAGGGAAGGATCACAGGAGAATAGGGGAGAATCCAGGAGGAAACGTGGGGTCTAGGGAAAGAAGCAGTAGGTAAGTCCTTTTGCTGGAATACTGTGGAGTCACACTGGAGCTGATGAATACACAAATCTGGGAATCACAGAGAGAGAGAGAGTTAGCAGGTCGGTTCCTAGTTCAAGGTTCGATGGAGACTGGATGAGAAGTGTGCTCTTTTGTAGTGCTCAGTGGTGCTGGATTAGATGACAGGTGCAGGTGGTTAATACTGAGGTGATTGTGATCTTTGTGCAGTGGGTGTGAATGAACCTGATTGATCCCTGACATTACCCCCTCCTCCAGGGTCCGCGCCAGCGGACCGAGGACCCCGACGTCGTGGTGGTCTGCCTCGAGGCCGTGGAGCCGGTCGCTGTGGATGCTGCTGGTGGAACTCAGTGAGAAGTGTTGGGTCAAGGATATTGTCCCGTGGAATCCAAGATCTTTCCTCTGGTCCATACCCTTCCGAGTCGACCAGGTATTCTAGGCGACCACCCCGACGTCGGGAGTCCAAGATGTCACGAACCGTGTAGATGGGATCTTCTTCAATGGGGGGCATGTCAGGATCAGGGTCTGTGGAAGGAGGGAGAACAGCAGGATAGTGAGGTTTTAACAGTGATACATGGAACACAGGGTGAATCCTGAAGTGAGGAGGGAGTTGAAGCTTGTATGTGACCGGGTTGACTTGGTGGAGAATCTTGAAAGGTCCGATGTATCGTGGGCTAAACTTTCGACATGGTTGGCGTAGACGAATGTCCCGTGTGGAAAGCCAGACAAGTTGACCAGGTTCATATGTAGGCGTCTCACCTCTTCGGGCGTCTGCGAACATCCTATGTCTGTTGACCGCCTGTTGGAGATGACAATGTGCCTCGTTCCAAACCCTTTCACTTTCTCGGAACCAGTAATTAACTGAGAGAACCTCGGACGGTTCACCGGACCATGGGAACAAAGGTGGCTGGAAACCCAGGAAACATTGAAAAGGTGTTAGTCCAGTAGTGCTTTGACATAAAGAATTCTGGGCGTATTCGGCCCATGCAAGGAACTGGCTCCATGTCTCGTGGTGGTTCTGGCAAAAAGTGCGGAGGATGGTACCCAGATGTTAGACTGATCGTGACCCCAAGGAGAGAAAAGAAAGCTTTCCAGACCCGAGATATAAACTGGGGACCACGATCGGATACAATATCCTCAGGGATGCCAAAATGACGGAACACCTGGTTGAAAAGATTCTCTGCGGTTTCGAGGGCCGTGGGGAGTCCAGGTAATGGAATCAATTTACAAGCCTTAGAGAATCTATCCACGATGATAATGATGCACGTGTTACCTCCAGAAGATGGTAGATCGGTGATGAAATCTACCCCCAGATGTGACCAGGGTCGCTGAGGGACAGGGAGTGGTAAGAGTTTCCCGGATGGTAGATGGCGTGGAACCTTGGATTTAGCACAGATTTGGCATCCTTGGACTGAGCGCTTTACATCTCCCTCATCCTTTGCCACCAGTACCGTGGTTGAAGGAGATTAAACGCTTGCGTGGCTCGGGATGTCCTGTACCCACAGAGGAATGCGCAGACTCAATAAGAGGTAGACGAAACTCATGTGGGACATAGGTAAGATTGGCTGGGCACTCAGGGGGAGGTGGATCTCGTCGTGTACCTCTTTGGATCTGGTCGTCAATATCCCAAAGGATCGGGCTGATGAACACCGATGTTGGTAAGATCGATTCAGGTTCTTCAATGAGATCTGGGGAAGCATGAAGTCTGGAGAGAGCGTCGGCGCGGATGTTCTTGGATCCTGGGTGGTAGGTTATGTGGAAATGGAAACGGGTGAAGAAAAGGGCCCAACGGGCTTGTCTCGGGTTCAGCCTCTTGGCTTCTTTGAGGTACTGCAGATTTTTATGGTCCGTAAGGACTGTGAATGGATGTTGAGCACCCTCGAGCCAATGTCTCCACTCCTCCAAAGCCAGCTTGATGGCGAGAAGCTCACGGTTTCCCACATCATAGTTTTGTTCTGCTGAAGATAACTTCTTGGAGAAAAAAGCACAAGGGAGAGGTTTGACGGTATCTTCCTGCTGTTGAGATGGGATGGCACCAACTCCGGTTGTGGAGGCATCAACTTCCACAATGAAGGCAAGGTTTGGATCAGGATGACGCAGAAGGGGTGCAGAGGTGAATTCCTGTTTCAAGATGTTGAATGCTGTGTCTGCCTCGGGAGTCCAGGTTAAAGACTTGGGTTTTCCCTTTAAGAGAGAGGTGAGTGAAGAGGTTATGGTACTGTAGTTATTGATGAAACGTCGCTAAAAATTTGCGAAGCCCAGGAATCGTTGGAGTTATTTTATGGATTGATGTGTTGGCCATGAGGTGACTGCTGTGACTTTCCCGTCATCCATCTTCACTCCATGTTTGCTGACGACATAACCGAGGAACGGGACAGTCTCTTGGTGGAATGTACACTTTTCAGCCTTGAGAAAAAGGGAATGATCTCATAAACGCTGGAGTACTTTAGAGACATGGTGTTGATGGACAGTGTCGTTGGGAGAAAAGATGAGTATGTCGTCAATGTAGACAATCACAAATTTGTTCAGGAAGTCACGGAGTATCTCATTCATGAAATCTTGAAGCACGGAAGGGGCGTTGACCAATCCATATGGCATAACGAGGTACTCATAGTGGCCAGACGGGGTAATGAACGCAGTTTTCCATTCGTCCCCTTCGCGGATTCGAATAAGGTTATACGCACTTCTGAGATCTAACTTGGTAAAGATGCGTGCGCCTCTCAGTTGTTCAAGAGAGGTGGGAACCAGAGGAAGGGGATATTGGAACTTGATGGTAATCTTGTTCAGTGCGCGGTAATCGATACAGGGCCTCAATCCTCCGTCCTTCTTGGCGACAAAGAAAAAACTGGAGGCTGCTGAAGAGGTAGATGGGCGAATGTATCCCTGTCTCAAGGCTTCCTGTATGTACTCCTCCATGGCTCGTTGTTCAGGGATGGAAAGAGAGTAAATATGACCTCGAGGTACCGATTCACCTGGCTCTAAGTCAATCGCACAGTCCCAAGGTCGATGTGGTGGAAGATGGGAGGCCTTTTCGGGACTGAAGACATCGGCGAACGTGGAGTAACAGAAAGGAATGTCTGTAGACTGTTTTTCCCGAGGGCTTTCAACGGATGTCACAGCGATGGGAATACTCACTGGAGAGGGGGAAACTGGCTTGGGAAGTTCAGGAAAACAGGAAGGGAAACATGTTGACCCCCATTGCAGAATTTCTCCCTTCCTCCAACAAACTACGGGATTGTGTTGTATGAGCCAGGGTCTGCCCAGAATTATTGCTGTCGTGGAGTTTTCAAGTATTAGAGGAGTGAATGATTCTTTGTGTAGACACCCTACTCGTAATGTGATGGGCTTGATTTGATATTTCACATACCCGGGATTCAGGGCTTTTCCAGTCACTGATTTTGCGGCGAACGGGGTTGGAGAGTGGGTCTTCGGGAGTTGAAGTTGCCTGCAGAGGTCGCTCGAGATGAAATTACCCGCGGACCCAGAGTCGATGAGGGCTGTAACTGAAATGCTAGCGTCAGCAGTAATCAATGACACTGTAGCAGATAATGGAGCAACACTAAGGGCCTGGTGGATAACAAACTCACCCGGAGTCGTGGTGGTCGGACAGGACAGACGCTGATATAATGGGTGTTGTCTCCACAATACAGGCAGAGATGATTTGACATCCGTCGGGCCCTTTCAAAGACAGTTAAACGCGTATTGTCAATCTGCATGGGTTCTGTATCGTTTGCCACAGGATGCTCCAATGATTGAACAGAAACAGGATGTACTGGTTGTCGATTCTCAAGATAACAGTTCTGAGCACGTCGGGCCACTCGGATGGAGAGCTGGATGAATTTCTCTAAACCAACACTATCATCATATACTGCAAGTTGCAATCGAAGAGCGGGATTTAAACCCTGCCGGTAGGTAGTGATGAGCGCTTTCTCATTCCATCCGCTTGCCACAGCCAAGGTTCTAAATTTCAAGGAATATTCAGTGATTGAGCTTGTACCTTGTCGCAGATGATAGAGCTGTTCACAGGTGGATGAGTCGCCTAAAGGACAGCCAAACACCTCTTTGAAATGGGATATGAAAGTTTGGAGGGTATCGGTGGCTGGACCGGCCTGATTCCAGATGGTTTCGGCCCATTGCAGTGCTCTGCCAGTGAGTAATGAAATAACAAAGGAGATTTTTGAGCGTTCAGTAGGAAAATGATATGGCTGTACCTCTAGCGCTAGGGAACATTGAAGGAGAAACCCGTTGCAATCCTCCTCCTTGCCTGAGAAGGGCGCTGGTTTTACCATGGGGCTTGTCACACACCACGGATATGAAGCAGCAGATGCGGAAGCGGGATTGGTTGTCACTCCGCGCTCGTCAAACATAGGCAGAGGAATGTCGGCTGGATTTCTCTCTGGAGCGGGATTTTCTGAATCCATGGCGGTCTTGGTCGAACCTTCTGTCAGGATATACACGAGGACAACAAGGTAAATAGGATTCAGAAAGCTTTAATATTTGAATGGCAAGTGAGCATCAGATGAAATTGACAGATGCAGGGTATGATTTGCAGAGGAATGATCGTGGGATGATATGTTGTAGAGATCTGCTTGGATATAGCAAGGATGTGCCAACCAGGAAACACAGGGAAGGATCACAGGAGAATAGGGGAGAATCCAGGAGGAAACGTGGGGTCTAGGGAAAGAAGCAGTAGGTAAGTCCTTTTGCTGAAATACTGTGGAGTCACACTGGAGCTGATGAATACACAAATCTGGGAATCACAGAGAGAGAGAGAGAGTTAGCAGGTCGGTTCCTAGTTCAAGGTTCAACGGAGACTGGATGAGAAGTGTGCTCTTTTGTAGTGCTCAGTGGTGCTGGATTAGATGACAGGTGCAGGTGGTTAATACTCAGGTGATTGTGATCTTTGTGCAGTGGGTGTGAATGAACCTGATTGATCCCTGACACTTATAGATCCTCTGCAATTTGCATATCAAGCTTCTATGGGGTAGATGATGCAATCTTGACTGTATTGCATCTGTTGCATTCTCATTAGAGAAACCAAAGGTTCATGCTAACATTTTATATGCAGATTTCTCATCCACCTTTAATAGTATTTCCCCTAGTACATTAGCAGTTATAACTAGAAAAATAATTTTTACTTAAAAGTAGGCTGATTACATGGGTGACAGATTTCCTTAGTTTTAGAACCCAGCAGGTTAAGATAGGTTGGTCTTCTTCTGATAGGATCACCTCAGGGATGTGTTTTATCACCATTATTACTTATTTTATATACTAATTCTTGTTTAAGTACTTTTACGAATAGATGTATCTTTAAGTATGCAGATGATTCTGCTTTAGTGAGCCTCTTACATGATGGGAGGAAGAGCATGGGCCTGTCCTTGAGTTCTTTTTAATCTGGTGTGAGAAATCAAATCTTCTCTTAAACATCTCCAAAACAAAGGAGATATCTATCGATTTCAGTGAGCAGAAAATATCACATCCTACATTAAATAATGGGGGGGCCATTAAATTCTAAATACCTCAGTATAGTGCTTGACCACAAGCTTAAATGGGACATGTGCACCAATTATATAAGTAAGAAGACACACAACAGAGAATGTATTTCCTAAAGAAATGACTATCCTTTAATGCCCACAACAGAATGCTTTTGATGTTTTATGGTGCTTTTATTGAAAGTGTTATGACATTCTGTATTATTTGTTGATATGGTAATGCTACCAAGGTACAGAAGAAATCAGTAAGGAAAATGGTGACATTTGCAAGTAAATTGTTAGGGATTACGTTACCAAGTATAGAAAGTATTTATAAAGAGAGAGTGTTAAATAGGGCAAATGGTATTGTGAGGGTCAAGAGACATCCTTTGGCCTCTGCTTTTGAATGGTTGCCATCTGGCCGACGCTATTGTCCAAATGACGATACTGTCCAAATTGGGATTGTCCAAAAAAAACCGGTCCAAATGATCAAGCAATTTCGTTTTTTAATTCCTCTTTTAATAGTTGTTAACTGATGACCAGCTGGTCTGGTCATTCATTCATTCCATTCATTATTCCCTTTTTTATACTGTGTATGTTGCTTATATATATGCCAATCATGATTTCTGATGTCTGTGTGAAAACCCATTTTCCCTACAGGGACAAATAAAGAACTCCACCTTCAATTGACCAAATCCTAAACAAATAGAAAAACACTTAAGGGAGTACAGTGACCATAAGAAGGACAAAAGCGACAGTATAGGAAGCAACAATGTTTTGGACTAGCCTGATAACTAATCTGGGCATTGAATTCAGCCAGTAATGCTCGTGATAAACATTGAATCGCTGTGTCCTCTACAGCTGATCTCAGTAAGTTATTATATTTGCCAACTATGGCATATATAAATGTTAGATAATTTTGTCATCCAATGTATTTAATTTATTTTGTTGATCTGCAACCCCCGTCTCGATACGGCTCAGCTGATGGAACAAAGAAATGACACAGACACCCAGTGGTATCAAATCCTTCTTCAAAGTTTGTTGTTCAGCATTCTGTTATATGGTCCAGAAAAACCACATTCCACTGGACCCCCACCAATGAAATAGTTCTTTACCTTATATGGGGGTGACATACATGTTTGAACTATGTGTGAAACATGAGAGTAGAGACAAGAAACACATTCCTAAAGAACACATCCTTGAACAAGGAGCAGCTTTGCTTTGTGATGACACAACAAGCTACATCACCCAGAGAAGTTGTTGAGAAGCATTAATTATTTCACAATAAATGTATCTTTTCTTACAATGTTGTAATCTTATTTCGTGCATTGTTTTGTTCTGTAAGAAGATTTTTGACCAGCTACTCACTAAGTTTGGAAGATTACGGCTATCTGTTACCAAAAACGGTGCCATAGTTAATACAATATAATGTATAATGTGTAATTACATTATCTGCCGTCTTTAACATAGATGACAATCTTGTTGAGAAATGTAATAACGATGGATTGCATTAATCGGTATGTTTAAATACGTCCTTAAAAACAAGAATAAAAGCTGTATACAAACACACTGTGACGCGCCATGTTTGTTTATGTTTGATGTAGTCACGTTAAACATAGTCAGTAAACCGTTTCATCACAGTTCGGCTCTCAGGTCAGTGGATAAGTGCGGCCAGTTTATGATAGGCTCCAGATTGTCCCTGCCGTGAACCAGCAGAGCAAACACTCAGCACGAGAACCATCGCAATTTCGGTGGAAAAGGGCTATAAGTGGATCACAGTGCAGGAACTCTGAGCTTCTACAGAGTCCAGACCACATTCACTCAACCTCTATATCCTGGATTTACAGTTTATAATAGACATCAGTGAAACTGTGTGATCTAACAGTGTAGATAATAAAGAGATTCTACACATAATGTTGTGATATTGTCATGTTGTATTGAGCTGCATGAGAAATCAGTAACAGTGAGAAGTTATTGGGTCTCATCTAATTAATCTAATGATGATGATTTGTTAAAAAATTATTAATCACTTATTTGATTACAAAATTAACTACCTGAAATGTACATAACATCATATGTGTCTGTGTTTTTGAGACGGTGTGTTTATCTAAATAATGTTAATATTAATTTATTGAATGAAATATGGATTTTTATTATTCTTACTATTTGTAATCATTCAAAATCATTTTGAATTTAAATCACAATTAAATACAGGTTCTGTTAAAGAGAATAAAGTCAAGTTTTGAGAATAACGTTGTAAAATTGAGAGATTAATGTAATATTATTTGAGAATATAGTCAAAGTAACAAGAACAAAGTCAAAGCATTATGAGATTAAAGTCATATAAAGTGATAAAGACAGTAACATCAAAGTGATGTGGTGGAGATCAGCAAAGCGGTGCATGGTTGCCATTTCAGATTGAACAAAAAGTGAATTTCCTGAATGTTTTTTTCTCATAAGAAGTTCAACACTGCAGTGTTATGTAGCCTGGATACTTATGATAACTCTGTGCTGTTGCACCAAAAGACCAATGATTTATTTGTTGGTAAATCCTAACCTTAAGTACAATTGAATTAAAACATCCACATCCATTGCTTGCATTGATGAAGTGGTAACACAACACATGCCTTATTTAACATGAACTATATTGACCAATGCTCATTTATACAAATACAAACACATTTCTTAAAATGTGTATATGTTAAAATGACTAAATGCATTAGATAATGTGAACTAACAATGAACAACATCCTTTTACAGCATTTACTACTCTTTGTTAATGTTAATTTATGTACCAATATACAGTATGTTGCATAGATCATCATTGGTTTGTTCATTTTAATTGAGAGATAAAGCTAAATAGGTAAACGGATAATGCAACCACGATGTTACACCTCAGGTGTGCATTATTTTTCAATAATTCGTTGCTAGTTCGAAAACGTCACTTTAGAACTAGCAATGGAGGATTGCGATGCTTGCACTGCTTTACTGGAGCACTTACTGGAGTAACAAGGTAGAGCATTTGTGTGTGCATGTGTGTTTGTGTATGCGTGTGTGTGTGAGATTGCGTGTGGAATTACTTGTTTGATGCGGCTCTCGTCAGTCTTGTCTCATAAGTAATAATATTGCTTCAAATTGCCAAGATGTAATTTTAAGTATATTTCTCAGCTGTATACTTAAAGTATTCTTGTTGCTAAACAACTGTTTACAACCCCCTGCTGAGGGTTTGTGTCCATGTGTAAGAGTTTGTGTGAGAGCTAAAGAGAGGGGGAGCATGCGGTCGGGTGCTTTCCACTACATGAGAGACTGATTTGGGCAAAATACATTGAAACTCTTAAATATTAAAAGTTATCTCGGATAATATAGAATCTGTTGTATTGATCAAGTCACAAGGGTGCGGCTCTGTTCTAAATGTGTGTGTGTGTGTGTGTGTGTGTGTGTCGGTGTGTTAGTGAAGGGTTGTTCATAAGCGATTCATTCATTTTGAATGTCAACAGAATGAATGACTCGAATAAGAAGAATCCAGATGTGAACTAATCATTTCTGTTTCTCATAATTTGTCCTTGACTGCATTATAATGTTTTCCTTATTGGGACCATAATCAAAGTTTGCATAAGTAGACATGTTGAGGGGGATTTGGATATTGAAAATGTAACATTTTTATCTTTTTATGCTCAAATTAACGAAATGAACAAAGATTTGTTCATTTTGCTGAACGAGACTCAAAGATCCAAGTCAGTAAAATGGTTCGATCTTCCCATCACTACAGTGTGTGAGTGTGGCTGCGCAAGTATGATAGAGAGAGAGGGAGTGCAAGGGCACATTTTAGCCAAAATTGAAATAAATTTAGGATATTATAGAGATTGTTTGTCATTTGTTATTTTGTTGTGGTATACTGTATGGCTCTTTGAAATAACTTTAACAATTTGCGATATGGACCCATTATGCGGACAATACCTGGAGCTACTTCATAACTGTGTGTTTACTGGAAAATAATTGCACCCTTAGAACGTCCATCAACCAATCAGAATCAAGCATTCAACAGACCTGTGTTATTATGATAAATAATGATAATAAATGATTTATTGTGCATATTTGTGAAACTTTTTTTACAGATAGTATAACATATAGAGTAACATATATTGCAACATATTTCAACATTAGTGAGTTTCCTTCAAAAAATGTCATGTTTATGTATCTGTATCATTCCTTCCACATTGGGTCCATACATTACTGTGAAAATCCCTCCAATCAGAGAAGTCAATGATGAAAGTGAGTTTCCCCAAGTCTGCTGTTTCCGTGGTAATACTCTTCGGCATTGTGGTTTATGTAGTTCTACACTCTGAATTTGACAGATGACACATGCCACCAGCTGTTTCCAAGCTGCTACTGTATGTCAAAGGGAAAAGCCCAGTTTGAGCCCCTCCATTGTGAACAGCAAGCTTAAACTGTTTACATTTATTATATCGGATACATGGCATCATGGACTCTATCAAATAACAACAGATAAAACATTTTTTATGAGTTCTTATGACTTTTTTTTATTATTACAATCAAACAAAATAAATGCAGTGCTATTGTTTAAGTTACTTTATATAATACAGATGTGGCCAAAAATATCGGCACATAATATGAGCAAATAAGGCTGTGAAAAATATGTTTTTATTGTTTATCCTTTTGATTTTTCTTTCAAAATATTCAAAAATCTAACCTTTAATTGAAGTAAACTAATTGAAAGTGTGTGTGTGTTGGGGGGGGGGGGGGGTCTAATATATAAATACATATTTTTCACCAAAACACTTTTGCCGGGGGTATAAATATGAGGTAACACACAAGCCAAATTCCCTTATTCATACATCACAATGGGTAAGAGCAAATAATAAAGTTATGATGTGTGGCAAAATGTTGTTGTAATGATGGTGTCATGGAGAGGAAGAGAGGAGACGCAGGAGTTGATACTTTTAATATTTTAATAATACATTCTGGAGTGGAACAAACAATAAAGCTAAACATGCAATCTTAACATAATGTAACACTTCATGGACTGACCAAGGAATTAACAAAACAGGAGGATATATATACAAACAATGCCTGATGATGGAATAGAGGACAGGTGAGGAGGATTAGAAACAGATGGAAGTGATGAGTGCAGTGGATTCTGGGAGATGTAGTCCGGAGGAAAACTTCAAAATAAGAGTCCTTGAAGAACATGAGGGAGACAGACTGTGACAGTTGTTGAGCATCACAAAATGGGAAGTGGCCATAAGAAAATAGCTAAAGCATTGAAAATGTCCATTTCCACCACCAGGGCAATAATTAAGACATTCCGATTAACTGGAGATGTTTAGAATCGGCCTGGAAGAGAATGTGTGTCTATATTGTCTCCATGCACAGTGACTACAAATCAGGCGTCACCTACATCACCACAAGTTGTTTGGGAGGTTTTCAAGAAAAAAGCCTCTGCTCTCATCCAACAACAATATCAAGTGTCTTCAGTTTGCCAGATACTACTGGAACTACAAACCCATGAGATGGGTTTGGCACACACAGAGAGGTAGCCATATGGAAAAGTACCTCATGCCCACGGGTAAATATGTTAGTGGATCTTTAAAGTTGTGGGGCTGTTTTTATTCCAGACGTCCTGGACATCTTGTTTGGATACATGGCATCATGGACTCTATCAAATACCAACAGATAAAAAATCAAAACCTGACTGCCAGAAATCTTAAAACGGGCCCTGGTTGGATCTTCCAGTAATACAATGATCCAGAACAATAAAAAAAACCTGTTGGGTTGAACTGAAGACAGTACACAGTACTGTGTGGACCTCGAATATGAAGGATCTGTAGAGATTCTGTATGGAGTAATGGTCTCAGATCCCTTGCCATGTGTTCTCCAACCTCATTAGGCATTAAAAGAGAAGACACAGAGCTGTTGTCAGATCTTGGCAAAGGGAGGTTGCATAAAGTATTGAATATAAGGGTGCCAATAATTGTTTTGGATAAAACTTGTGTTGTGTTTACAGTTGTTTGATATCCATTAGAGGATAATGAAAGATCAAAATGATAAACAATATAGACATATTTTTTACAGCCTTCTTTGCTCATAATTACCAAGGGTACCAATATTTTTGGCAAAAACTGTATATCATTTTTTGTTTGCGATGTCAAACATTTATGATTAAAGGGAAAGGAGGAGGCAATATTTATATATATATATATATATATATATATATATATATATATATATATATATATATATATATATATATATAAAACAAAAAGTTTCACTCAGTGATTTTGTCGTCATTAAAAAAGTTTTAAAAAAATCCTATAGAATTTTGAAACATATGTATAAAATCATGATAAAATATATAAACATTAAAATGAAGACTCCAGTCATATCAGTAACCTCATAAAAGCTGTTTTATTCTACATGGAGAGGGTCCACACATGGGGGCTGCCATGTTAGAGTCACAAGACCAGCCGAATACTATTCGCTTAATCTCAGTAACCGTCCTGTTATTTGAGACTTTCTCTCATTGTAATCATGACTGACTGTGAATAATACATCTCTACAAGAAACTAAGCAGCTTCAAATCGAGCTCTGAAGTAAACCGATGGAGGAGGGGAGAGCAGGCTTCTGGAGCGTGATTTGTAGGAGTGCTGGATTTTGCGGCTTGAACACTCAGAAGGGCTATCCGTGCTTGCAAAAGAAGGATCCAATCTTGCATGAGAGGAGATTGTTGGTGAGTCGGGAAGAATGGAGAGTTCGTCATCTGAAAGGAATAGCTGGATTTCCGGGAGGTTGGACATGTTTCGAGGATGGAACGACCGGATGCTGGAAACAGCTGAGACAGAAGAGAGGTAAACAGCTGCTTATATACTCTGGCTGTTGATTGAAAGATTAGATGGACTTGCTCCTCCCAAACTTACATTTAGGAACTTAATTTTATGAAAGGGATACGGATACTCTCATCGTTTACTCACCCTCATGCCATACCAGATGTGTATAAATGTCTTTCTTCTGCTGAACACAACAGCTTTGTTAGTCCTTTCAATGTAACTGAATGGTGTCCAGAAATCTGAAGTTCAAAAAGCAGATAAAAGCAGCATAAAATAATCTAAAAGACTTCAGTGTTTAAATTCATATCTTCAAAAGCAATACGATAGGTGTGGGTAAGAAACAGATTCATATTTAAGTCCTTTTTAACTATAAATCTCCACTTTGGCATTTACATCTGAAATGTACATGTGGTGCCTGTTTAGTCACACTTTTTACATCTGAAAGTGAAAGTAAAAGTGGAGATTTATAGTAAAAAAGGATGTAAATATTGATCTGATTCTTACCCACACCAAATCATACTCCTTCTGAATATATGGATTTAACCACTGGAGTCGTATTACTTTAATGCAACCTTTATTCCCTTATCGCATTCACTTGAATTGAAAGGACCTACAGAGCTGAGATGTTCTTCTAAAAATCTTTGTTTGTGTTCTGCAGAAGAAAGAAAGACAAACACATCTGGGATGGCATGAGGGTGAGTAAATGATGAGAGAATTTTCATTTTTGGATGAACTATCCCTTTAAGATTTAAAGTGAGTTACTATGCACCACCATTGTCTTGAATTCAGCCAACGTGTCTGTACTAAATATCAATAAATCATAAAAGTAATATGGGTTTGGAATGACATTAGAGGGAGTAAATGATAAGAGTTTTAATTTTTAGGTGAAGTATTCCTTTAATATATGACAGTGTGGTTTTATTGAAAACACTTATTTTCTCGACAGTTATAGCAACAATATGATGATACTGGAATTTTAGTTTGATGGACATAATTCACAAAATTCATGTTATAATTTACAAGAGATTTGAACTACTGTAAATGTTTGAAACCTACATACAAAACCACTGGAAAAGCAAAAATGTTTGACTCAAAACCTTTTAATTACATATATATATATATATATATATATATATATATATATATATATATATATATATATATATATATATATTTCTTGTGACAAATTCCCCATATTAGAAAAAGTCCCAGTATCTACCACATTTCTGATCTGTTCTCTGTTTGGATGCTGTTTGCACTTTACTCAAGTAGGTGGAGCTCTGAGCACAATAACCCAATCTGATTTCATTCCTTCCTCCCCCTTAGTGTGCTGAAGTTGGTACAGTCTGTTACTTGCTCCCACACTCACACACACACTCACACACACACACACACACACACAGAGAGAGAGAGAGACTGAAGATGCCCTGATACACACCTGTTCTGTCCTAGCGAAACATGGTGCACAGAGACAAGGAAAACATCTCGCTGTAGGGCTGCTCATTATTGGTAAGTGAGACAATTAATCTAGAATATTAGATTGTTAATATTATATTAAAGATATGTATTATTATATATATGCTTTTTGCACATGAGAAGCAAACATACCAATTTGATTTGGGTTTTCAAATTTATTACAAACAAGTTTTGCATTATATGAACACCAGTGGACACAAACTGCCACCCATATTGAAATGTCAAATATTACTGTGGAAATAAAGCCAGTTAATATTTGTTTAGTATCGCAGTCATAAAATATACATACAGTCACATGTCATTGTTTTTGAGAGTATGAAGTGAATTGATGCACATACATCTACCTTAAAACCCCTAGTTTTCCTTTTGTCATATTGCATGGTTTGTTTGAGCTTAATGTAATAAGAAAATCTACACTGTAATTCTAATGGGCCAAAGTTCAGTCTGTGCAAGAGAGACAGCACCTTATTAGTCGTAAAACCATTATCAGTAACATTATCAATAACATTCAACGTGATCATATATAGTATTTTCAATCTGATGCTTTAGTTTAGAAATGTTCTTCACTTAGCAAATGAATAGTTGTGTAAATGTGACCTGAACAACATAAGCCTATTTACCTATTTCACAGACATGCATTAGCTTTGATCCAAGTTTATATTTTTCAGCCAAGGAATGTTTTGTTTTCTGTGTTCTTGCCAAAGGCTACATTATAAAAATGTCATCATGACCCATATGACAAGATTATTACATGTGCTTTACATTTTTGTATGTTTCAAGAATTATTGCTTTACTGTTTAAATTGTGCCATTATGTGATTTAATGTCTGGGCCCCTTTGTGACAACATGCCCCACCATAGGCTAACATGTGTCAGATGAAATCTCTTTTTTCCTGGGAAATATCGGAGGAAATATTCTGGAGCTTATTTGTAGCAAATACTTAAAGTTTGTGTCTACTCTGAAATTGGCTTTCAAAAATAAACCTACCAATATTGAGAAATATTAATTGGAGTAAAAAGTGTGACAACGAACCCTAGTCTCCCATATTTAACTTGACTGGTAACACTTTACATCAAGGTTCTCTTTGCTTGGGGTTTATACATGGGTTCATTAATGACTAATTAAGTTATTTACAAATGCATTATAAATCATTGACATGCAGTTATAACTTATAGTTGTTATAACTTGTTATAACAACATGCAAAAAGGGCAACTTTCATGCAGTATAAATTATATATAGTTATAAATGCTTAATAAACTACACAGTTGTTTTTTTTTCTCCCCAATTCGCTCTGAGTCTTCATTGTGGCATAGTGACTTGCCTCCTCGTCCGAGACCGTCAATCCGTGCATCTCATCACGTGACTTGTTGCGCGCATTACCACGAAGACATAGTGCGTGTGGAGGCTTCACTCTATTCTCCGCGGCATCCACGCACAACTCAACACGTGCCCCACTGTGAGCGAACCACATTATAGGAGGTTACCCCATGTGACTCTACCCTCTGTAGCAACCGGGACAATTTGGTTGCTTAGGAGACCTGGCTGGAGTCACTCAGCACGCCCTGGATTCAAACTCACAACTCCAGGTGTGGTAGTCAGCGTCTTTACTTGCTGATCTACCCAGGCCCCCATAAGTTGATGTTATTAATCAAAATTATAAAATACCCCATTTTATGATTTATGTCACAATTCAGCAAAAATAGATGATTATAGTGAGATTAAAAATGAGGCATTATGTAATTTTATGTTTATATTAATTACTGTAATGTCTTGACTCACTTGTGTTGTGACTTGCCCTGTGACATTGATGTCACAAGAATGGTTTTAACTAGTTCTAGTTATCTAAAGTCCCTATCAAAAACACTTTTCAGCGCTTTATGCTCATTCACAGCATACATCATATAATAAAGCCTGATGACCATTAAAACATACTGTACTTTATGTACACAGGTTTCTAATATTGGCAACTTGTGTGTCCATTTTACATAAAGGTGCATTCTCGTAGTTTACTAATGTTGCATAAGTGTTTATAACATGAAGGGTAAAATGGCACACTATTGGGCAGGTATTGCATGAAAGTCACCATTTTTTGCATTTTGTTATAACCGCATATTAATAATTCATAAAGCATTTGTAAATGACTTATTAGTCATTAATGAGCCCTTTATAAATATTAACAAATGGAGCATTAATGTAAAGTGTTACCATATTATTTTTCAAAAGCATGTGGAGGCTGATATTTCGATTTCGCCTTGGAGAAATGTCAGCCTGTAATGATCTCCTTAACCAAATGAGTCATTCTCATCTCTTTACTCCTCACCCTGTGTTCCAGGACATGTAGCTTTTATGTAGTGCAAAGAAAAGGAGCAAGAGATGCATAAATATAAAAATGCATGTGTACTTTTGACTCCCAGCAGCATATGGTAGTTGTATAAGATGTCTTAGAGTGGTATTCTTGGTAATTCAGTACAGTTAGTCCACACTTTTCACTATTTTGTGTGCTGCTTAGAGTCTCTCCGTGTTTCCTTTGTGGTCACCTTGACAAGACATTTCATCATCTTTCAACCAGTCTCTCTCACTCTCTTTCTCTCCTTCAATTTGCTGTCAGTTAACACACACTGGCTTAAAGAGAGCAGCTGGTTGTTGAGCATCTTGGGCGTATGTTGGTTATTATTAACTATTTGTCCAATTTTCTTATCAGACAGAAGTGGGCAGCAATCATAATAAACAAACAAACAAGAAGTGGCAACTCAGATTTTTGTGCTTATACTCCTGCAAGGGTGCTAGGATGTTGTGAGTGGTTACCAGTGAGCTGCTATGCAGTTGCTAAGGTGTTCCAAATTTCCAAGTTTGAGTGCTGAAATGTGATTGCTAGGGTGTTCTGGGTGGTTGCTAAGTAGATAGTTACTGGCCCAAATCAAAATGTTCCACCCCCAAGTCTCTATGTATGATATTCTGCTCTCTAGATGGCCGGTTCCCTCCGTCAATGCAAGTTTATTGGATGTTTTTGCACCTTTTATCATCCTCCATATCAATAGAAAGTCGGGTCTCTTCGAAAGATAATTCACATACCTCTCTTCAACCAGCTGAATGATTTTAGGTCTCATTTGTGTCAATAGCTCAAACAATGTCGGATGAGTAACATGCCAGATTTTAATTTAGAGGGACAAAGAGCCTTTTTTTTTATTCACTAAAACATCCATCCACAGATCAATGGGTCACCCATTTAGCACATTTCACAAGATGAGATGTTTACATATATGTAGGCTGTGATGACAAACTAGAGATATAGCAAGCTTATTGTACAAGTATCTGTAAAGGACACTAGAGCTGCTGCCTGTTTTAAATATTAATACTGATATCAAGAGAGCAGGTTAGCAAATGGGTATGCAAGAATATGGTCTCCCAAGTACCTAGAAGTGTACACTCTATAGTTAACAGTTCTTTTACGTTTTAAACCCAGAAATCTGGCAATGTTGAGTACATGAATATTACATTTTGGCCTGGGGTGCGTTTCTCAAAAGCATCGTTAGCCAACTTTTGTTGCAAGTTCCATCGTTACAAACATAGTTTGGTGTTTCCCGAAACCGTAGTTCCTAAAGTTGTGTGGTTAGAACTACAGAGCTTCACCTGTGGTTAAAAGTATAATTCTTTGTTACTTTTCTGTGTGGACATCATCATTCCAGGGTTTTGCAGAAAAGCGCTGTTCTTAAACATGATGTCATGTAAACACGGATGCAGCCATTTAAGGGATTAAAGGGCTGTTAAGAGAACACAGCTTTTTTGTGTTTATGTTAATGCATAAATGCCGTTTATATGTTTCTCAAGAGTGTGCATGTGCATATGTGCTCAAGTGCATTTTTACAGTCCTTTTAGGTTTTGTTGACATTACATCGTCATGGCAATGAAGTTGTAAAATTGGCTAAACTTTACACAGAAAAGGATAGTAAGCGATTTTATCACACTTACATCATATTTACATGCATATTGTTAATGTCTTGTGGCTAGACTATCGAAACAGTGAGTATTTTAATGTTTACAGATTGACCCCCATTCACTTCCCATTGCAAGTACCTCTCAGGAACCCACATTTTTGGATTTTTAAAGAAAAGGAGGTGCAAGGGGGCCTGGGTAACCACACCTGGAGTCGCAAGTTTGAATCCTGGACATGTTGAGTGACTCCAGTCAGGCTTCCTAAGCAAACAATTGGCCTGGTTGCTAGGGTGGGTAGAGTCACGTTGGGTTAACCTCCTTGTGGTTGCTATAATGTGGTGCTTGCTCTCGGTGGGGCGTGTGGTGAGTTGTGCATTGATGCCGCGGAGAACAGTGTGAAGCCTCCACACACGCAAGGTCTCCGCGGTAACGCGCTCAACAAGCCACGTGATAAGATGCGTGGGTTGACGGTCCCAGACACGGAGGCAACTGAGATTCATCCTCCACAACCCAGATTGGGGCATGGCACTATGCCACCACGAGGACTTAGAGCACATTGGGAATTGGGCATTCCAAATTGGGGAGAAAATAAGTAAAAAAAAAAAAAGGAAAGAAAAGAAAAGGAGGTGCAGGTCAAAATTTCTTTAGGTGGTAATCAACATTATGCCATAAATGCTGACGATTGAGCTTATCTTGTATTGAACTCAGGATGTTCCTTTAATACTAGTATTTCTTAGCAAACTTCTTCTAAAACTGTAAATGTAGAGACTCTGTAAATATGGATGTTTTGTTGGCACCAATAGCCCACTCTGCATTTTCCAGCATGCTACAGAATGATGTGTTTTTAATATGGAGTTCTATTTTTCTGGCTTATTTTCTAATGTTGGGTTCGCTTCCACCTCAGTTAAGTCTGAGTCAAGACCAATTGCATGAAACCCCTTAAATGAATAAAAAAAACTTAGTGACAATACACTTATAATTAGAAGGGTTTTCTTATCTTATGGCAGTTTCCTGAAACTAGACCTTGTTCTTTAATCAAATTTGAGTCAAGTTTGAGTCCAAATGGGGCTGAAATAGACTCAAGACCAAGTTTATAACATCTGAGTCCATTTGCGAGACTGGAAGTGAATCTTTTTATGAATCTGAATACAAATTGTAACTGTAAACTCAAGACTAAGCCATTTCAACAACCTTTATAACTTATTTTAACCTTCACAACTAAAGAAAAACAATGTGTCAATATCAGGGGTGCAACTATCCATTTATGTATATAGTCGCACTCGAGACCATTAAGTCCAAGTCAGATTCCGGATTCGAGTACCCCGACTTGCCGGACTCTGATTTGGACTTGATTGTCTGGAGTGCAACTATCCATTTATGTATATTGTCGCACTCGAGACCATCAAATCCAAGTCAAATCTGGATTCGAGTACCCCAACTTGCCCTTATAGTTTTTAAATAGGTGCTCAAAGGCAAAATGGGTTTGTGTTACAGGGCAAGCAGAATCCTTCCAGCCTTTTGTTATGCATTTGTCTGGAGATGTGCCAGAGGCAGTGCCAGTACTTTGAGCCAGATGGCCTCTGATCGCTGGTGCACATAAGCTAACTGACTGTACTGTAGATCAGGGTCACACACTCTCTCTGTTTGGACTGACCTTTCAAAGACCTTGCAGTTTGTAGTGACTCTTAGTGCTATAGGTGTAGGATGAGTGTGTTTGTGTATGTTTCCAGTTGCATGATTTTATCTAATGTAAATTAATACTCATTCGTTTCTAGTTTTGTAAAACAACTGTTGACATTTCACTCCATAATTAGGCTGCAAATATTTAGGAAAATGTTATGACTGCTGTGGTCTTTTCTACTATTTTAAGTACTCGATGATTAGTAATATATATATATATATATATATATATATATATATGTATATATATATACATATATATAAAGAAGTATGTGAACTCTTTGGAATTACCTGCATTCATGTATACATTTGTTTTAATATCTGTTTTGATATTCATCTAGGTTACAATAATTAACAAGTACAGTCTGTTTTCACTAATAACACACAAATTAAATAAGAGTCAGGTGTTGGCAAACCTTAATGAAACGAGATTGGAGGTGTGGGTTAGAGCTACTTTGTTTAGCCACTCAAAAATGTTGAGTTCGCTAATCACATTTGCTGACATGGACATGCCTCACAAAAAAGAGATCTCAGAAGATCTACAACAAAGAACACACAGCACTACTTATAGCTTAGGGCACTGCATACCATCATGAAAACATCATTCCAATGGTGAAGTATGCCATTATCGATGCCATCACTCAATGACTGCTGACTAGAACTGTATAAGGACCGCCTGTAGCAGGTTGAACTTCCTCAACTGTCGAAGGAAGTACTACCTCTGCTGGGCCATTTTCATAATGGAGTCACTGTGGGTCTCCCACTTCAGGTCCATTGAGATGGTAGAGCCAAGGAGTCTGAATGACTCCACTGCTGCCATAGTGCTGTTCAGAACGGTGAGTGGGGACAATGTTGGGGTGTTCCTCCTAAATCATTTCCACTATTTTGAGCGTGTTCAGCTCCAGGCTGTTTTGACTGTGCCAGACAGCCAGCTGTTCAACCTCCCTTCTGTATGCATCATCATCCTTTCAGATCCTGCAGGATAATGTCAGGGTGGCTGTGCACCAGCTGAAGCTCAGTAGAAATTGGGTGATGTAGCAGGACAATGACCCTAAACATCAAAGTAAATCTCTTAGAAGTGTTTCAAAAAAGAAAATCCACCTTTTGAAGTGGCCCAGTCAGAGCCGAGACCTTAACCTAATAAAGATGCTGTGGAATGACCTCGAGAGACATTTACACCAAACATACTAAGAATATGGCTGAGCTGAAGCAGTTCTGTAAAGAGAATGGTCCAAAATTCCTTCTGAACGTTGTGCAGGTCTAATCCGCTGCTACAGGAAACTCTTGGTTGAGGTTATTGCTGCCAAAGGAGGATTGACCAGTTATTAAATTCAAGGGTTTACTTACTTTTAAAAATAATAATAATTTTGGCTCGTCTCTCCTTTTCTTTAAAAAAAGCAAAAATCTGGGTTCCAGTGAGGCGCTTACAATGGAAATGAATGGGGCCAATTTTTGAACCTTAAAATACAAAATTTTTCAAAAGTACAAGACATAAACTGTATGCTTGTAAACATAATTTTAGTGTGATAAAATTCCTTCATAACCTTTTCTGTGTAAACTTACAGACCATTTTACAACTTCGTTGCCATGCATATGTGATGTCAACAAACCATAAAACTCTAAAATTACAGTAAAAAAACTTAACAGCTCAAATAATGCATGAGTTTTAACAGAATAATTAATGCAAGTGCTTTTATAAAATTATAAGCTTCACGTTTCTTTGTTTAAACCCTCCAAAACTTTGCCACATTCACTTCCATTGTACGTTTGTCACTGTAACCTAAATTTTTTCTTTTTTTAAATAAAAGGGAGGATGAGTCGAAATACATTTTTGTGTTAATAAATATTATGCCACAAATTCTATCGATTGAGATTAACTTGCAATGAACCCGGAACAAGCACAAGCTTATTTACCCACATAAATTTGCGAAGAACCCCATCAAAATAAGTAATGTCTAGGTTACGTATGTAACCTCCGTTCCCTGATGGAGGGAACGAGACGTTGTGTCAGAGAAGCGACACTAGGGGTCTCTCTTGAGCGCCGATATTCACCTCTGGACTATGAAAAAAGGCCAATGAGAGTTGGCAACCAGTATTTGCATGTTCCGCCCCCGGAAATACGGGCCCAGACGACAAATTAGATCGTGCCGACGTTGGGGCGCGTGTGCCTGCCCGACATAAAGTGCCTCGGTAAGATGTCTTATGGAGATCGGTAGCTAATCGGCAAGATGTCGGGAAGACGGTGGCATTAGAATGATCGCCGACCGTGAGCCAACGTAAACCCGAAATAATTATTATGACCTATGCGGCGCGATCCTAATAGAGCGAGGAAAGCATTCGGTCACCTACTCTCCCATTGACAACACCGGAACAGCTGATTTTCGGCTGCATCGCTGGAAACGCCAGAGCATGCTTGAAAATCAGCTGTTCCAGTGTTAAGTCAAAGGGAGCGAGGCGTCTGAATGCTTTTCGCCGCTCTAGTAGGATCTCACCGTTATGTCTCATTGATTTGTTTAGGCTTACTGCTGTCAGATTGTGTTCCAAGGACACAAGTTTCCTATTGTGTATCAACAACACTCAATAACAGTTTATGTGATGTGTAATCATAAAATTTCTTCCCTAACAGTTTGACAAGAGTTGAGAATTAGGCAACTAGCCCACTTGCATGCGAGACTCCATGGCTGCGCAGTCTGCAGCCACTTCATTATTTTTGAGTTGGCAGGTTTTATAATAAAAAAAGTTTAAATTGAAAGTAAGTGATTGTTTATATGTGTAGGGTGTATTTCATACACAATCTGACCACCTGGAAAATGTCAGTCTAACAGAAAAAAAAAATGGATCAGTGATTTTAAAATTAAGTTTGATGGTCATGCAAATTAGGCTACAGGAGGAAATACAGGTTTTCCGGGAGAAATAACAAAATAGGACACCGGGAGATGAACTTGAAAATTTTTTTTTTACTTTGTTTTTGCAAAAGCAGCATCATTTATTTTAACACTCAACAAATCAAACATAGAAAACTACAACAAAAATAAGAAATTCCCTCCAAAATAGTTAATCAAGAAAAATCAGTCCAATCAATTATTTCACTTTAAGATGCTTGCTCGCCCCGCCTTTGCCGCCCCCCATTCCTGTCCCTGCTCAGCCGCAGCCAGTTTCTCAAAGTCATCTCTACATCTGCCTCAGTGGAATTTTGTTGGGCAGGATTTCTTAACACAGCACCTGAACAAAACAAAAAAAAATAGAGCAACAAAATAAGACAGTAGCACAAAAGTCTATATCTTTGTTTGATTGTTTCTATAAAGACAAGTCAGAAAAGATACCTGTGCATCCAGCAGGAGCTGATCTGGCAGATCTATGACCTGTGGAAAACAGAAAAATATTTGTTAACAAAAATACAAAGTATGAGTGTGTCTTGTTTTTTTAATAAAACTGTGTGAGAGAGAGAGAGAGAGAGAGAGAGACAGAGACTTCCTACCCAAATTAAAACCGAAACAGGCAGCCAGCTACTGTAGTGACTACTCTGTCTCAGCCTCTAGCCTACCATAACACAGAGTAAGAAGTACAGACACATAAAACACATCATACACTAAAATATGTCTTACTTTGAGGGGTCCTGTGTGGAAGGCCTGGACGGGATAGGGGGGTTTCACGACACTGCGGCATGTTGGTGTTCACAGACACTTGAAACACAAAGCTTAAAAAGGTTAAAACAAAGATTAATGATTCTTTCAGGTAATCAGTGTCAGATCATATCGGATTCAGTCAAAATGACCGTACGAATGAGGGCAGCCTTTTTGCACTCTGCACAGCCTAGCCTACACAGAGAGAGACTTTTCTTCCTACCCTTAAAACCGAAACAGGCAGCCAGCTACTCTAGTGACTACGTGTTCGTGACTCACGTAATATGCAATTACGTTCAAAAGGTCACGCTTGACGTCGGCGGAAGTACCGAGTCAGTGTTTACAAATGTGAGGAAGGAGGACCATATACACATATTCAAATGTCTTTGTGTCAGTTTATCGTTTAAAATGCCCATTTCGTGTGCGTATCCTGGGTGTTTTAATATTAAAAAGGCTAAAAGAAAATTTTCGTAATGACAGAAGCGTGACCTTTTCAACGTAATTGCGTATTACGTGATGCCACGAACGCGCATCACAGAACAGAGCAAGGCGAGCATTTGTGCTTATAAAACGTAAACTTTTGTATTTATTGTTTAAATGACCGATCGTTTCGCTAGATAAGACCCTTATTCATCGTCTGGTATCGTTTAAAGCCATTTGAAGCTGCACTGAAACTGTCATTTGGACCTTGAACCATTTGGGGTACATTGAAGTCCATTATATGGAGAAATATCCTGGAATGTTTTCATCAAAAACCTTAATTTCTTTTCAACTGAAGAAAGAAAGACATGGACATCTTGGATGACATGGGGGTGAGTAAATTATCAGCCAAAGTTTTTTTAAAAGTGAACTAATCCTTTAAAGCTGCAGTCCGTCGTTTTTCCTCTTTGTCGAAATCAATTGACTCGAAAATATAAAACGGCAACAGCACATCTCAGGTGTAAAATACATCCAGTAAATACAATAGCTGTTGGGAGTAACTGTACATTGCTGTGAAACATGTAAATGTAGGGAACAAACAGGGATATACATTTTGATTAATTAAGGGATTGATGAAGCAGTGGATTTCAGTATGTAAGGTAATGTTTGAGTAGTAGGCTAGTTAGATCCATCTGCTCATATATTGTGTTCCTGATGACACACTTCACATGACTGAGATCAAAGTGAACTTCAGCTAAGAACCAAATTATAGATGAAATCTTAGGGTGATGATGGTCACTGTGTACCTGTGTTGGAGCTGTAAACTGGACAGGATCTGGAATATGAGTGGGGCTGAACATTGCCTGTGGAACCGATAATTATATTATATGTAGGGAGCATTAGTTTATAGACAATTTGAAAACCCTGCAATCAATATGTATTGGACCAGGTTGTGATCTAATATGTAACCACTGGTCCCTCAGATTCAAAAGAAACCAGCCATATTGACGATATGTGCCGAACTTCACCTCTGCTATGACTCTCCTTGCTATGGCCAGCGAAGTGGCAAGCTAATTATGCTAACGTTAACGCTTGCTGAAAACACATCCCGTAGCATTTTCTAACCACAACAGACGTCATAGGATACAATATCTGATTTAAAACACTTCTACAATGAGTTTACTTATGTGTTATCCTCTAAGTTAGCCATAGATATATAATGTTACAGTAAGTTAGCAGCCAAGTTAACGAGATAGCTTGAGAAACATCTTGTGTAACTTAACCGTTAACGTTACTATCTCCAAAAAGTTAGCCTACATGTATATGCATCCGTTATGCATTCTACCAAATATCAAAACAAGAGATGCCAGGAAACAACTCTGGAGGCAGTGGAGGACGAAGTAAAATCAAATAAATTAAAGAAAGAACATTAATATGTTACTCGCAATTGTTGACACACAATATTACAGTACAGTCATTACCAAATGTTGAGAATTATGTTATTATGAATATATAAGACAAATCAAAAGTCAAACTCCAAGAATGTGCCAGGCAGTTAAAAAAAAATCTTCGGATGCCAATAATCAAGACAAGCAAACAGGGGAAAGTTATTACATACATGTGTATCGATATATATGTGCAAAATAACTTTAACTAGATTAATTAAAGATAGTGTTTCAGTTGTCTTTGAGGTTAATTAAAACACATACTTACTGTACAAAGGCAAAGACGCTGTGTAAAATTGGCTCTGAAAAGAGCCTTTGGAGTGTATGTAGCTCCTGTTGAGAAAAATAAGAAACATGAAAAGGAGTCAAATATATTGCAAATGCCTTTGTGAATGTATCTTTTTGTAGTTTTAATGTATCTTTATTGACTAAAACAGTATGTTAAGAACATGGCAAATCAGAACTGTAGGATGACTTCTAGATTGATCACTTACAAAAATCAGATGAAAATTGATCACTGAAAAAACAGAAAAGACAATTATTCTATTTTGTTTAAATTACAAAGGTTAATAAAGGCTCTATTTTATGAATAGGCGTGTGTCCAAAAAAATAGGGTAGTGGCTGCGTGCTTGTACTAAACTGAGCTGTTTGATTGACAGGTCTACTTTTAACGTTACCATAGAAACGCACAATAAAAGAGCTGCCTTTAATTTTAAGCATGTCACTTAGATAAAATCATTAATAAATGCCTTCAGAGTGTAAGTGGTTAATATTATAAAATGACAGATGTCATTTTTGTGTGGAAAAAAGCCAATCCGTCAATTTTATGACCGTTTATTAGTTAGTTTAACCTGGCTGCTTAACGATAACAGTTACCTCTCCTCAGACTGAAAGAGAAAAACGAGTTACCCTCATGTCTAAAAATACTGTCTAAATAACTCACTGAAAATATTTAATACGCGAACGTATTAACAGTCAGTTAAAAACTAAAGTCAACAGTTAGTTAATAACAACAACTAACTTAACCAAGTCTCACACGTAACGTTAATCCTCCGGCGCCAATTTCTGTCATCCGTTAATCGAAAACATTTCTCAGAAAACTCGACGTTTTTCTAACAAAATAATATTTTTCAAGAAAAAAATAAGTACACAAAACAAAATAAACACATACTGGCCTGAAAACTGTGTGTTTGAAATGGATAAACAACAATGGATAAACATACTCACAAGAGAGTCCGTTGGCTCTCGAGGCGATGCTGTAGTCGACTTGATCACGCGCATAAAAACGTGCACGCGCCAAATAAAGTTAAAAGTCCCCTTAGTTAAAAAAAATGGCAATATTTACTGTTGTATCACACTTGAATTTGGTCAATTTGCAAATTATACTCAAAAGACATGCAGTAGATTTTGGCCCGCGCTTGAAAATTCATTTATAAACAGATAACATTAAAACCTAAACAAAATTTCTCACAACAAATACGTGAAAAACTTTTTTTTTTTTAATCAGAACTCATTTTGTCATTTTCATTGCATACGTTTTTATCTCTTTTTTCCTTACCCTGTTTTGGACGTCTGTTTGTTGGGGCATACGGATTTTACACAAGCTCACCAATGGTTGCGTATATCTAGTAGCAGCAGCATGTGAAAAAAAAGAAGCGGGATCGGCAAAATGGTTCCTCACGGTTCCTCCGCCGATCTCCGGAGTGTGCATGAATTGGAGTGGCTGTAGATTCATCCTGCCGATGGTTTACCCACCTAAGTTTTTTTGGTGTGCAGGGGAAAAACCCCTTCCGATACTTTGCCGCTGGTGCCCTCCAATTGCCAACGTTGGTAAGACTGAACATGCTGTCTGGGGGTATTTAAGCGGCGCAAATACGGGAGTTCCTTCAGGATTTTTCTGAGGAGCCGGAAATGGTCCGGCCACAACAGTGGCTCGGCTCAGCGACGTGGCAGGGGAGACACAACGTCTCGTTCCCTCCATCAGGGAACGGAGGTTACATACGTAACCTAGACGTTCCCCTTCTGTCGCTCTCTCCACGTTGTGTCAGAGAAGCGACACTAGGGGTCCACTTATAAAAGCGCCATGCGCTGAGCCGCGTACGTGAACTGCTGATACAGGAGCGAGCAGGTATTCTTACGTGCAGGACGACCAACTGTATCAGGCTGCACGTACCCTTCCCCAATGCCCCATTTAAGCCATCAGGATTCCTTATCGTTACCCTGGAGGGGAACAAGGTGCTGGCTGCCAACCTGGGAACGGGCCAAGCCTGGCCGGGCCTCTTTTCTCTCTATGTTTCTCGCATAGAGCAACTTAGGCCGGGGCCCTTACACGCATTGAGGGAAGGGGGTCTTAGCCCTTATTCAGGGCGGAGAAGACCCTGCGGAGGCCGCGCCTACCCGAGAGGGGAGGCAAGTTTAAGTGGCAAAACCATCAGAGGCCTGCTTAGGGCCTATGTGGAAAAGTCGGTGCGGTGGTGGATCCAGCCTATAGAGGGGGGAACATACAGCACGGCAGCCGAGGCAGCCATGACTGCCTAAGGGAAACACGGGAGTCAGCTCGCCAGAGGGGACAGAACCGTGGTGTTACACACAGGGGGAGTCCGAAGGAGGCCTTACCTGTGGAGCACCTATACTAGTACAGGGTAGCTTACGGTACCCGCAGTGGCTTGGGTCAGCGAGTTCCTCCGCTGAACTGCGACCCACGAGGGCTAGGGAGGAATCAACCAGTGTCCCAAACCTGAGATCTCCTGGGAATGAAGGCGCACTGTTTCCCCTGGTTAGGGGGAAGGGCGCTAGGTGCAAGCGATTCACCTGGTCAGATCGTGGGCGTGCCACCGAGTTCTACGGGCTCGGTACCTGAGAGAACACGGGACGATACTGACTCAACTCGGAGATTGTAGAATCTCGCAAAAGTGTTTGGTGTTGCCCAGCCCGCTGCTCTACAAATGTCTGCTAGGGCAGTGCCCCTAGCCAGTGCCCATGAGGACGCAACACTCCTGGTGGAGTGAGCTCGGACCCGCAAGGGGGGGGCCACGGCCTGGGTGTGATAAGCCAGGGAAATGGCGTCGACAACCCAGTGGGCAAGTCTCTGCTTGGAGACAGCATTCCCTTTCTGCTGTCCCCCAAAGCAGACGAAGAGCTGCTCAAAGCGTCTGGTGCTCTGTGTGCGGTCCAGATAAATACGTAAAGCACGTACTGGACACAGCAGTGAAAGGGCTGGGTCTGCCTCCTCCCGGGGCAGCGCTTGCAGGTTCACTACCTGATCCCTGAAGGGCGCGGTAGGAACCTTGGGCACATAGCCCGGTCGCGGTCTTATGATCACGAAAGTATCTGCCGGACCGAAATCCAGGCAAGCGTCGCTAACAGAGAACGCATGCAGGTCCCCGACCCTCTTGATGGAAGCGAGCGCGATCAGCAGGGCAGTCTTGAGAGAGAGGGCCCTGAGTCCAGCTGAGTCAAGCGGCTCGAAGGGGGGTCTCTGGAGGCCCGTAAGGATGACCGAGAGATCCCAGGAGGGGAACAGGTTAGGCCGGGAGGGAGTTATCCTCCGGGCACCTTTTAGGAACCTGACGATTAAGTCGTGCTTACCAAGAGACTTGCCGTCTACCGTGTCGTGGTGGGCCGCGATAGCGGCGACATACACCTTGAGGGTGGAGGGGGACAGCCTCCTCTCCAGCCTCTCCTGAAGAAACACGAGCACTGACCTAACTGCGCACTTCTGCGGGTCTTCGGCTCGGGAAGAACACCAGTCCGCGAACAGACGCCACTTTAGAGCGTAGAGATGCCTGGTAGAGGGGCTCTGGCTTGATTGATTGTATCTATGACGGTCGGTGGTAGGCCGGCTAGATCTTCCGCATCCCGTCCAAGGGCCAGACGTGGAGGTTCCAGAGGTCTGGGTGCGGGTGCCAGAGCGTGCCCCGTCCCTGAGAAAGAAGGTCCTTCCTCAGGGGAATCCGCCAGGGAGGGGCTATCGTGAGGAGCGTGAGGTCCGAAAACCAAGTCCGGGTAGGCCAGTAAGGGGCTACCAGAATGACTTGCTCCTCGTCCTCCCTGATCTTGCATAGCACCTGTGCAAGAAGGCTCACTGGGGGGAATGCGTACTTGCGCAGCCCCGCAGGCCAGCTGTGTGCCAACGCGTCTGCCCCAAGGGGAGCCTCTGTCCGGGCGTACCAGAGCGGGCAGTGGGAGGTTTCTTGGGAGGCAAACAGGTCTACCTGAGCCTTGCCGAACCGGTCCCAAATCAGCTGGACCGACTGGGGGTGGAGCCTCCACTCTCCGCCGGGCAAGCTTTGTCTTGACAGTGCGTCCGCTATCACATTGAGGTTGCCGGGGATGTGAGTGGCGCGCAGTGACTTGAGTCGCTGCTGACTCCAAAGGAGGAGACGACGGGCGAGCTGTGACATGTGGAGGGAGCGTACTCCGCCTTGGCGGTTTATGTAGGCTACGACCGTGGTGCTGTCTGTCCTGACTAGGAGGTGTTTGTTCCGAATTAACGGGATAAACTTCTGCAGGGCCAGAAAAACAGTCAGCAGCTCTAGGCAGTTGATGTGCCAGCGCAGCGGGCCTCGGTTCCACTGGCCTGCAGCTGCGTGCCCGTTGCATACGGCGCCCCAACCCAATTTGGAGGCGTCGGTTGTGACCAGAATGCGTCGGGACACCTGCTGCAAGGGTACTCCTGCCCTTAGGAAGCAGAGGTCTGTCCAGGTTTGAAGGTTTGGCGGCAGGCAGAGGTAACTTTTATGTTGTGCGTGCCGCGGCGCCATGCTCCTCTCGGGACTCGAGAGGATGCCATATGCCCCAGGAGCTGTTGGAAACATTTTAGCGGGACCATGGCGCCTGGCTTGAAGGAAGCGAGGCATTTCAGCACTGACTGAGCACGCTCGTTGGAGAGACGTGCTGTCATTGGGACTGAGTCTAACTCCAGACCGAGAAAAGAGATGCTCTGGACCGGGGAGAGCTTGCTCTTTTCCCAGTTGACCTGAAACCCCAAACGGCTGAGGTGGCTGAGCACCTGGTCTCTGTGTGCGCATAGTAACTCTCGGGAGTGGGCCAGTATGAGCCAGTCGTCGAGGTAATTGAGTATGCGTATGCCGGCTTCTCGGAGCGGAGCAAGAGCTGCCTCTGCGACTTTCGTGAAGACGCGAGGGGACAGAGACAGGCCGAAGGGGAGGACTTTGTACTGATACGCCTGGCCGTCGAACGCGAACCTTAGGAAGGGGCGGTGTCGAGGGCGAATTGAGACATGGAAGTACGCGTCCTTCAGGTCTACCGCTGCGAACCAATCTAGATGCCGGACTCCAGATAGAATTTGTTTCTGGGTGAGCATTTTGAACGGGAGTTTGGAGAAGGTCCGATTGAGAACTCGCAGGTCCAAGATCGGTCGTAAGCCGCCGCCTTTCTTGGGTACAACGAAGTAAGGGCTGTAGAAACCCTTCTTCGTTTCGGTTGGAGGGACAGGCTCTATCGCGTCCTTTAGTAGAAGGGAGGCGATTTCTTCACACAGGGAGAGGGCATGTTGGCCGTGTACTGCGGAAAAATGTACGCCCACGAAGGGGGGTGGAGACCTGGCAAACTGAATTGCGTAACCGAGTCGAATGGTCCGGTGCAGCCAGCATGACGGGTTGGGCAGTGAAAGCCACGCCTCTAAACTCTGTGCTAGGGGCACCAAGGGGACGGGTTTTTTGGACGTACCCGGCGGGGCTTCGCAGCGGTGCGGAACAGGTAACGCGGCGTCGTGAGGCAACGTGGCGTCCCGAGGCTCTGGTGCTGAGAATGAACTCAAAGCACTTACCTTGCTCCGCGCACCCGGCAGGGGGCGGGTTCGTGACTGAGGAGGAGGTCTGATGTTGGCGTCCTCTGGACTCGTCTGAACCGGCCGGCTGGGGAACAGTCGTGGCGCTGAAGGCGGGGACACCTCGTCCATGGAGCCGGGACTGTTGAGGCCTGAAAGCAGAGTGCCGTGAGAACGGCATTTGCGGGCCATGTGCCCCAGAGACAAAGGAAATTGGCAATATTGAGAATTTGGGTACCGCAGCCCGTGTTAGGGGGTGCGGCAAATGAAAAAACAAAGGATTCTCCTCCCGGCCCTCCACCGGGGGACGGAGCGGTCTTACCACCTCCGGAGCTAACTTCTTGGGCTCTGGGTGCGTTGTCTGAGGAGCGCCTGGGAGCCTTCTGGGTCCTCGAGGGGGTCCGTGAGACAGGGGGCGTGCGCTTCCCGCGGTTTGCTCGACGCTGGGGCTGAGAGCTGGGCCCGGGTTGAGGCGGAGCAGGGGCTTGCCTTCTGGCTGCGGGAGGACGCCCTCGGCGAGCAGACGGGGCATGGGCCGTGGCGGCAGGCTTGCATCGAGGCATGATGTGAGAGATGGCCTCCGTCTGCTACTTCACCATGGAGAACTGCTGGGCAAAGTCCTCGACGGTGTCGCCGAAGAGGCCGAACTGGGAGACAGGGGCGTTGAGGAAGCGAGTCTTGTCAGCTTCACGCATCTCGACCATGTTCAGCCACAGTTGACGTTCCTGGACCACTAGCGTGGCCATCGCCTGCCCGAGTGCTTGCCAGAAACAACACAGGGGCGGAAGGGCATCTTTATAAAGACGCGTCCTTAAAAGGACGTTCAACGCCGCTGTGTTTTGCTCTTTTAGAGGAAATTACTCTTTTAAATAAAATCACTCTTTTAGGGAAAAAACTTGTGAGAGTTTTTAAATCTGCACTGTCGATGCGCCCAGGGGCAGGAATGCACGTTGCAGACACGACCATCGGCTCCGAAGAAATTTTCTGAAGGAACTCCCGTATTTGCGCCGCTTAAATACCCGTATGTCCGGGGGCGGGACATGCAAATACTGGTTGCCAACTCTCATTGGCCTTTTTTCATAGTCCAGAGGTGAATATCGGCGCTCAAGAGAGACCCCTAGTGTCGCTTCTCTGACACAACGTGGAGAGAGCGACAGAAGGGGAAAGAAAGTTTTGTTAATACGGACTGGAACGTGTTGAAAGATGTAGAGAAATCTTGGCAGATTGACAATTTTATTGAGATTAATGCAACCCACGAGACATGGAGGAAGTAAGGGTTGAACATTTTTAAATGGTGGTGGTGTAGTGGTCTAAGCACATAACTGGTAATCTGGTAATCAGAAGGACGCTGGTTCGAGCCCCACAGCCACCACCATTGTGTCCTTGAGCAAGACACTTAACTCCAGGTTGCTCCAGGGGGACTGTCCCTGTAATAAGGGCTCTGTAAGTTGCTTTGGATAAAAGCGTCTGCCAAATGCGTAAATGTAAAAAAAAAAAAAACCCTTCTTGGATCCATCTAATGCTATCTTAAAGGGAAAGAGGGAAAGCAAGAGTTTCTGGGTTAATAAAAACTAATAAAACTTGTAACCAGATAGTTGACCAAAATGTCCAAGATTGGAGGCAAAGAGGAGGCAGGGTTAGGAATGTATAATAAAAGGTCATCAGCATAAAGGGAAAGCTTATGAACTAAACCATAGTGTGAAATACCCTCAAATCCATCATGGCTGTGGAGCCAGATAGCTGAATGTTCTTTAGCTATATTGAAAATTAAAGGAGATAGGGGGCAACCCTGACGTGTCCCACATGCTGTAAAAAAAAAATCAAATTAAGCACCATTTTGCCTTCAGTTAATTTTGAATGGTTCTTCAGTGTTATAATTATTTTTTGCACAAGATGTACAAGTGCAGTCTCTCCATTAATACAATTTTTTCAAAGAATGTGCTTTTGTAGTGATGTGACGTTCGGAATGAACATGAATCTGTCTTTTTTTTTTTTTTATCTTTTAAGTGAAAGAACCCTTTATGCCAAAAAGGTTCTATTTACAAAGATTTACAAAAAAATATAACTTTTTTTGAACAAACAGGTTCTTTAGGCTGACAATTGCTAAATCAAATCCCTTTATTGTCACTCAACAATTCACACATCTTGTTACACAACACAATATACAATATACACCTATTAATATACAATATATTTGACTCAAAATAAGAAGACTGTATACAATAAAAATACGCTGTACTCTTACTGTTCTCTTTAAGAGGACAGGTTTATCTCAGTATCAATATTCAGACTACGATACAGCCTATTCTTGATGCATAATTGAACAACAGATGCATAAAATTATGTTTATCATAAACAGCTAACAACTTGAACTTGAGCAAACAACATAGCACTAAGATGCATTTAAGATGTGCGCTGGCTGATGTGCAATTCAAGTGATCAAAATGCACGTTCATCCTATTTCAAATGTCAACTGTCATGAAGCCTGTCATGAAGTCGGTTGAGCTGAAGGCCTGAGAGGGTGATATTACCCTGGTCACTGAGAGAAATGCATTTGTTGATTCATTTTATATATATTTTTATTTATTTTGACCTAACTCCTTGTCATTTATGACTTACACGTTTATTTTAAGAAAAGTAGACAGAACTGTTTCGTCCAGGCCTGCAATACTCTCGGCCATTAGGTTAGTAATTTCAAACTTTAATCATTACTAACATCTCTTTATTAATCCTGATATAACAGTAGGCAGGTTATGATATAATTTACTTTTCTTTCCACCTAGAAATCATTGGAAAAAAATTAAGCACAATGCACTGATTAAAGAGAATGTAAAATGTCTAATGCCAAAGGAAGTGATGGAAATGCTTCAATGTCTCTACTTGTGAGTATTTGGTGTTTGTAGTTTTATTGTAATTTATAATAAATATATTAATTATGTATTTATTTTTTCATATTATTCATATTAATTGAACATGTTTTTTTTTGCAAAGACCTTCACCTAACTGTCACGGTCAGTCTGGGTTTTTGTCTGACAGGACCGTGGTATCATCGTCTGTCTCTCGCGAGCACGGATACACATTGCACTGGCTTTGCGCCCGGGTCGCGAGCTGTTTTCACGTTGTGCTGAGGTTTGGTCACTTCGGTCTGAGATTTCCGGTTTGTGTGTTCTCGAACTCTCGCACAGATGTCCTGACTTATTTTTATCTCCTGTTGCGTGCAGCATGTGGTGTTTGCCTCGCGACGTACGCTCAAGTTTCGTATAGTGTGAGAATGCATGGCATCACTTGCGGCAGAGTCCGAATGTGTCCTGCCACTTTAAGGATCCACCCCCAACAGTAAGGAGCAAGAGAGGTAGTATATAAATGTATGTATAAAAAGGGGTGGGGGATGCCCTTCCGGCCCCGTCTGCAAGCAGGATGAGAGAGGACAGGGGGAGGGAAACAACAATAATATTTAAAAACACAGGGTACTCACTGTAACAATGGAGTACTGCGAAAAAACACAGTAAAATTTAAAAGAGAGGGAAAGGCCAACGCGGAGTGGCAGTGGGAGAGAGAGAGAGAAAAAAAAATACGGCATAGCTTGGTCCTCGGCAACTCCTCCACCCTCTAATGGATGACAGCCGCTCCTCCCCGGGCGGATCGGAGGCAGTCCTCCAGCCCCTGGTGAATGGAACACCCCGCTGCGTTCTCGGGGAACAGAAGGGGTCTCTCCCGCCCCTGGCAGTGGTTCTCCCGGCCAGGAGCACCTCCCCACTCACGGCTGCCACAACCATGCCGCGTTTAGCATCTGGTAGGGGTTTTCCCCCTGCACTGACCACTCCAGGTGTTCGGTTAGGAGACCCTTCTCCCCTCGCGGCCGTTTGTCCGCTCTCAGGTAGCAGATGGCTGTCCCTCCTCCTTCCCGGGTTTCAGCGCTAGTGTAAAGGGATTATTGGAAAGGGGGAGGCGTGAACCGGCTTGATAATAGAAATAATATTTAATGAAGAACTGAACCAAAAATACCAACACACACGTGTCGGGCAGCTGCCCGTAAATCTCTCTCTATGTCGCTCTGCCGTCTCCGGTCAGCCTTTATCCCTCTCGGAGGCTTAATTAGCCTAATTAGGGGCCGGGTGTGTAGCATCATGACCCGGTCCCGCCTCTGCCATGCCACAAACTATTTCATTGTTTAGAATAAATATATTGAGTTTGCGTCACAGCCACTTGTTTTTTTATGGACAATATATTTTCTCCTAAAAAGTGTATCATTCGGGATTGTGTGTGGCCAAACTCTAGCACAGGTGTCCTGTCTTATTTTTATCGCCTGTTACATGCATTGTGTGGCATTTGCCTCGTGATATACGCTCAGGTTTTGTTTAGTGTGAGAATGCATGGCATCGCTTTGTTTGACGTTGTTACGCTTTCTCTCGTCTTGTTTATTGGTTGGCATGGGCGTATATTGCCTTATTGTCTTGGTGATGTGCACTCATGCCATTTGGGTGTATTGTTGTCTTGTGAGAGGATGTGGCATTGTATTATTTCTGTATCGCCGCGTGCCTCTCGGCCTTATGTCATACCCAGCCACCTTATTTGCCCATTATTAGTTTATTAGACACACCTGCCCTGTCTTGTTAACCTGGTGATTTCTCTCACTATTTTAGTCTCCTCGTGTGTGCTGTCCAGGGCCAGTTTGTCTTGTGTGTCCAGTCGGTTGGTCTAGTTTATTCCCTGTCGGTGCTGTTTCCCCATTCTGGTTCCTGTTTCGGTCTGGTCGGTCCTGTTTCCCTCTGTCCCAGCCTGGATAACCCTTTTTCCCCTTTAGGGTAGTTTATGTTTATTTTTCCCCCTTGTGAGAGTTTGAGTTTTTCCCTTTTTTTGTATTCAATAAATTCCTGTTTTTGTACTCTGCTATTGGGTCCTGCCTCTGCATTTGTGACAACAAACTTCATCAGAGCCATGACAAGTGAAAGTCAAAAGGGGACATTTGACCTTAAAACAATGACAAATAATTTAATAAAAGGTATATATTTTCCCATTATTTCTCGTTATTTTGTATTGCATCAAGGTTTTTATGATACTACAAAATTATTAATAATTAATTATTAATAACAAGTTTCCATTTTTAATTACACTGCATACTGACACCGTGAAAATGAAATGAAAATGAAAAATGTATATTTCATTTTTCTCTTACTTACAGAGTTTAGCACATCCATCCTCAACCTAATCTTTCATATGGTGTGCAGACCCCTCAGCGAGTGCAGAGAGTTGGAGATTGCTGAAGTGAAGTGAAGTTTTGTTAAATTTGTTGTATACAAAATACCTCACTCAGTGTGTTACAATATGGCCATGCTGTAAAAAGAAATCCAGTGGCAACAAAATGATACTGTATCTGCCCCACTGCTAAAATTGTTCAACAGATTTTCATAGGTCATTTGTTTTTATTTATTTTTCACTTAGTTTTGTACTTATTTATTAATCTTACCTATGGTTATAATTTTAATTTATGGTTAATATTAGATTATATATTACTACTTTTAGCTTATTACAAACTTGTGGATTTATTAAGTCAATTGTTATAACTATTGCATTATGAATTGTGTTATTTATTGCTCATTTTTGTTTTAAGTTTTGTAAACAGACTATTAAAAATGCTTTACTAAATAATTCCTAAATGTGTTTTATATGGTTATATCACTTTCTTAGTGATATAGTATCTATATGAACTATTTCATTCACATATCCATTAAACGTTATTCTGGTGATAAAACTACATTTAAAAGCTAAACAAAAACCAATTGTTACGATTCCATGTTGAGAACCCTAAAAGGTAGATAGAACTTTTTTGGGGTTCCAAATATGAAGGTGGCGATAGAACACTTTTGGGTCCTATATGGAAACATTTCTTGTAAAGGTATTGGTTCAACCCACTGAATAAATGTGCCCCTCCTTCACTGAACTAGTCAGTCATTTTGTTTGTGTCGTGAATGAACTGAATGTACTGGTAAACTTATTCGCAACCGACATGAATGAATCAGTCATCGTGAATGATGATCTGCTGCTGGGAGGAGGAGCTGTATGTTTTTTGTTCATGTTGTCAATCTCGTTCAACAAGAAAAGGGCCCCATGAATTATTAATAAAAGTGAGTGATGACCACACATTACAATGACGTTATTGAAACTCATAATTATTTTTAGGCTATTATTGTTGTCCTTTTTTTTTTTTTTTTTTTAATAGTTTGATAAAAAGTCATGCTCAGCAGTTCACAGTATGATAGATATGCTTTGTTGTCATTTGTGGGGAAAAGCTTATGATGTGCTCATCAGCAGTGCTGAAATCTCTTAGTAGAAGTTTAATCAAGGATAATTAGACTGCTTTTAGTTCAATGCATTTACTTAAAAGATGGTCATTTGGCACAATCTGCAGGCACAAAGATGTAACTTGAAGATCTGGTCAGTGAAAAAATCATAAATGAATCTGATTGAATCGTTTTGGTGAATGGAATCAGAAGAACTAAAATTAATCAAAATCAAAGTCAGATTTTGCACAGTTCCTAATAAACCCCAATAGAAATTTGTAAAGAATAAAGAAATATTTGTTAATTACAGCATGCATTAAATATTTTTTCATTTTCATTTCATGTCAACTAACCAATGTTTTGATTGTGATGCCTATAACATTTTATCATTTATGTATATTGTGTAAAATGCAAAGAAATGAAGTTTTCATGTAAATGGACAGTTAAGTCAGTGTTTAACATTTCCGCTCCAGTGGATGATAATGAGGTGGTTGCCATGGGAGCAGAACAAGGGAATGTGATACATGCACATGCTGTAACAGTCTATTAATAGAGAGACAGTATTAAAGACATTTAAATTAACCATTTCCACATAATGTGATCCTGAAGCCATAATAACCTATGCTGCATAAAAGCATACAGCCTGTGAATGGGAAGTGTGAGGATTTTGTTTGTTTTGTTTATTTTTGATTAGTTATTTGAAAGATGTGGATAACCGTCAAAGTTTAAACCAGGAGATTATTATATTTTTGATGGCTTGACTCACTTTTATGAAACAACCTGTTAAATAGCATTCTTATGTACCATCATGATCGTGAAACAAAACTCAAACAAAACTAAGAACTCGGTAAGGAACACAGACCAGGCTTGACGACATTCAAGAAACGAACACGATCGACAGAGACTAAACAAAGAACCAGGGTTTAAATACACAGACAAAGTGGAGACTGAACGAGACACAGGTGAAAACAATGATGAGTGCAGGCAGTGGGGGAGGCCGGCAATTGTGGGAAATGTAGTTTAACACAAGGACAGTGAGACTCAGGGCGGACAACAGGGAAAACGTGACATGGAACGGGATCGGTGACGGGTGAAACAGAAAACACGGAGCGGACAACAAGGAAACGTGAAATAAACGTGATAGTGAAACAGAGAACATAGGGCAGACAACACAGGAACGTAACAATAACTGAATTATCAGAATGCCTTCTCAAATGGGATGCTGCCTTAGAATTTGGCCAAGGTTTATTTGAAGAAAATGTAATTAAGTTACCAAGCTTTTGGAGCAGCCTTTGAGTCAGGAGTGCAACTATGATATCTTAAAATGCTGCCTCAAAGTCAGCTCACTGGGTTTTGGATGAGTTATATTCTTTATGGACTTTGTGAAATTTTGAAAGTGAACTGAGCAGTATTATTTGATATATATTTAAAGAAAGAAATAAGAACAACTATATATTCGATACTTTACGAGATTTTTTTTGTCCACCAAGATGCTAGGTGGTTGCCAGGTTGATGTTATGTGATTGTTACGGTGTCAGAGCGCTTGTTAGGGGTTGCTGAGGGGTTGTCTTCTGGGTGGATGCTTGGGCATTCCTAGGTGGTTGATAGGTTGTTCTTACATCTGTCATGATACCGTCTGGACTGCACTCTGCTTGTCTATTGTGGTTTTGTGTTTGTTTCTGGTTTTGTGTGTTATCACATGGCTTTGTGTTTGCTAGCCATGTTCTCCCCTGACCCTGCCTCCATGTTTCCTCTCACCACACCTTCTCATTTAGTCCTTGTTCAGTCCTCGTCACCACCTGCTCCTTCTGTGCTTGTTCCCCTGTACATTGCTCCCTCTTACCTCTTTATGTTTGTTGGATCATTTTGTTTGTTCCTGTCTTGTCGTGTCTGTCGGTTCCTGCTCTGCTTCAGTCGGTTTTGTGCCTCAGACATATGTCTATTTTTCTCCACTTGTGACATCCAATTTTTCTGTTGTGTTATCTTTTGTTTAATAAAATCCAGTTTTTGCATTCCTGCATTTGGGTTCTCCTTCCTGCAACTTGTGGGAAGTTGGCATGTTGTTTCCGAGAGTTCCAGTACCCTAGGATCCGACACTTTATGCCAAAACACTGTCAAGTGTCATTACCCAAGTGTCATTTTCCCCTTGGTTTGGGGCTTGTGGCTGGGTCAGCAACGCCTTGGAGAGGCATTTATTTGAAATAAAAAACAACACAAATGTTCAAAAGTGGGGATTAAAGTGTACATGGTGATAAGTGTCCAAAAAAAATGGAATCTGGGAACTTCTCAATGCCCTGGGGATATCTGCAGGATGGGCAGTAAAGATGGGGGAAGGTCCAGGTATAATGGGTGGGGTCTGGTGGCCGCAAACACTCCCCTCCTGGGCTCAGGGCACAAGTGGTGGCGGTTTCCTCAAGTGGCTCAGCTTCCCTGGGGCTGAGGAATATGAGTTGAATGGCAGTCTGGCATCTTGGGCAGTCAGCCGCAACGCGTGCTCCAATCCCTGACGTCGCATCTAATTCGCACATGGGTCCAGCAAAGCATCAAATTCACGCTGGACACTTCCTGATCCGTTCCTGGACCTGCGAGGATGCCAGTGTGTGCACACAAGGAAATAGAAGCTGGCTCCCTGAAGACAGGTGCGCTCAACCTTTTTATTTTAGCTGTGATTAGGGTCTATTCACCTCAGGTGCACCTCATCATCTACTGCACAAACGTGGCTTATTATATTGTGCCCCTCCTCTCTCCTGCCCACTCCTGTTGTAAGCCTGGCTGAAGAACGGCCCTCAGAGGCAGGGTGATAATGACGACAGGAAAGTGCAGGTCATTTAGCCACAGGGTTCAGTTAGAACAATATGCATTCCTCTTCACTGTGTTGCATCCTGTACAGATGAAAACAACTTGCTGCACAACTCACTTTTGGTACCCTCCGTGGACATTTTTACCCATAAAATGGAGCTTACATTTGCCCATAAGCACAACAAAACTTACCGCTTTGGTCACTGGGGGTAGTGTTTCAAATTAGGTGAGAACAGAGCAAATTTAGTTAAAGAAAAGTAAACCTACTGTTTTCGATTTCACTGTGAGATCAGTCTGGATTGGGTGGTTGCTTATTGTTCAAAAGAGTCTACCCTGAAGTCTCTTGAATACTCTTGATTTGGCTTGGGTTCCTCTTCAACAGGCACGGGTCATTGGGAAGATCGTAAATTTTCCCGGTGGGCCGGTCTTGTGAGAGCCGGTCTTATTTTCCCAACCCTGGAATTATATACCCTATATACATATATTCAATAGGTCATCTTAGCTGCAGCGACATGGCTGGTGCAATCCATAATAGAAAGTAATATAGTAGGGAGTAGTTGCCATCACAGCTGAAAGTATCTAGCACTCGGGCAGTTAGTATCTAGCACTCGTTGAAAGTATTTAGCACTCATTGACGAAAAATGTATAGAAAGGGAAATTCCACAGCCGACGGTTCAGAGCAGGTGAACCAAAAAATTCAAAAAGGCTTTGCTGAATATGCCGCAAAATGTGCTAAAATAACGAATTTATTTAAGCAGTCTGCAGGTGGTGAGTCTGCAGGTGGTGATGAGGACAGTGGCGAAGAGGCAGAAACATCAAAATGGAGTGAGCAGGGAGCAGGTGCTTTGTCATGCTTACATGCAATTGTTTTGTGAACTAGCTAAATTAACAAACTAAAGACCAAAATGTTTTTGTTAACCTTGGGGTTTCAATGTTTTTGCTAGAGTTCCGCAGCGCTGCAGGTTTGACCATTTCCAAACTTTAACTAGTCAGACTCAGTACACAAGTTTATGCTAAATCTGTGTAAAAAAAAATGTTCATCGACTTTGACTGTAAATGGGTAAATTAAACATTTAAATTTATTAGAATGTTTGGAGTCTTTGGAGGGATCTCTATGGAGGCGGGTGTGACAACATGCCAGTGCCACTGAATAATAGAGTTCAAAAGTAACTGAAGCATAGATATGTTTTGCACTCTTATGTGGTCTGACTGATTGAATACAACTAGTTACTGGTCATCTGGAAAATTTTGAGTCAGAAAGGGAGAGGTTTGATACAGAGGCCAAGAAAACTGTTGTGGGAGAGATAAGAGAGGGAGACAAGGCCTCAGAAGGCAATGATGAGGTGAAGACAGATTATAATGTTTTCACATGACCTCACTCAAAAGAACTGGACTTTTTTATTAAATTTCGATCCAAAACAACATGTGCCAAATTTGATCAATGGCAATGCTTACAAAACATTTCACCACAAGGCCAGGTCAAATCGCAAGTGGTTGACCTACTGTAAAGACACATTGTTCTGTCCTGTATGCTTGGCTTTTCCTAAATCCTCATACACAAGTGCGTTTGTGGGTGGCATGAATACCTGGTCTCACATGTATCTGAGAATTGAGGATCATGAACGAAGTGCCACACACAAAAAAGGTGCTAATACATATTTCTTAGGAGCCAGTAAAGCAGATATTGAAAGCTTACTGATTTCTAAGCAAATGTCAGCACACCAAGAGCAAGTCAGAAAAAGGCCTCAGATGCTAGAGTGTGTGATAAATGCTATTAAAGTCATTAGTAAGCGGGATCTTAGCTATTGGGCTCACCAGTCTGAGACAGCATTTGAGTTGGATAATGAGAATACTGATCATGGTAACTACTGAGACACACAGCTGAGACATTTGTAGCTGAATTAAGAAGCCTGGCTTTACAAAGCTATGATCTCAGAGACGAGGAACCTGATGAAGATGGAGAAACACATAATGAGGAACCAGGGATCAAAACATGTGCGTCCTGCAAAAACTGTGTAATCTGTTGTTTTCATATTCTAAACTGATACAACTTGTTGAGAGATGCATACTGTGTCCTTGGTCTGGCATACAAATTTCTCCTCACTCTGTCAGTCACTAAATTGGCCTGTGAGAGGAGCTTTTCAACAATGAAATTCATCAAGAATAGACTGCGAAGCACCATGTCTCAGGACCATATGGAGGCCTTTATGCTGATGACAACTGAGAGGAAAGTCTTGATGAGTCTGGACAGTGATGCCGTGACAGACCAGATAGCAGAAAGGAGTGCATTGCTGTGCCGCCTCCTGACAACTTAAAGTAGGTTTTCCTCAGTCCTCCTTTGCATTAGAAAGTCACTATCTGTATGCATATGTTTGTAGCATATAACAGTAGCACACTCCAAATCCTAATATTTGTAATTTCTGAATTTTGTGAATATAAAATCAGGAACTCCCATTTTATGTTAAAAAACCCACAAATAAAACAGAGTAGGTAAACAAGCGGATTATAATTGACTGTTTAACAATTAACTTTGTTCTGTCTTCAGAAAATGGGTATGTATATGTCTAACAAGTATGAAAACATTATTTGTGTGTGAGTGTGTTTGTTTGTGACCAAAACCAGGGCAACCAAATGTACAGCAAGAGTCCATCATCCATGATGAGTAAACAACCAGCTACCTGAGCCACATGCCAGAGAGATCTGCGTGTTCCTTTCAAGTATCTTTTCTGGTTGTGTTCTCACCAATCATGGTAGGATCTCAGACATATGTATGAAACCCCAACATTTTAAACTCTACTCTTCAGAAGCAAATCACAAACAAAAACGTCTTGGGTACTGCTATAACCTCTGTTCCCTGATGGAGGGAATGAGACATTGTGTCCATGTAGTGACACTTGGTTTGATCTTGAGAGCCCCAATCACCTTTGCTTAAAAAAGAAAAGGCCAATGAGAATTGGCGAGTGGAATTTGCATGCCACTCTCTACCCTGGACATACGGTTATAAAAGGAGAAGGCATGCACCACTCATACAGATTTATGCTGAGGAGCCAACAGAGAGTCCTGGCCATGTTAGCGGCCGGTGGGACACAACACCCCTCCATCAGGGAACAGAGGTAACATCAGTAACCAAGACAATCCCAGTCTGTCACTGACTCAATGTTGTGTCGATGTAGTGACACTAGAGGTTCCTATTGGAAACGCCTATAGGAACTGTGTCACGAGTTACGATAGAGTGGATATGGGCAAGCTGCTGCATGCCTCGTAGTGAGCGCTCAACCACGTTGTGACTTTCCAGCATGTTAGGTAAGGCGTCTCCATAGTCCCATTAATGGGGATAGGAGGCACTTACCAAGGAGGCCACCAGTGGAGCCTTTCCAGATTTTCTGTTAAGCAATTTCAAACCGAGCACTTTCTGGAATAGCGCCAGGAGGGAGGGCACTACGGATCCCACAACCTACTGGAGGGAGGATAACATGTGGAGAATATTTCACATGGACTTGCCAATGGGGAAGTTCACATATGGAATGATACCACCAGAGGACCCTATCCACAGAGAGGGTACGCAGCCACAGTGGCTGAGGCAGAGAAATCTAATCAACATACGGGATTACCAAGGGGGAATCACCATGCATGGAGCACTGAGCCTGAGCACATGGGCTCACCTGAAAAGGGGCATACCACGTGCACTGGCCCTGGTGCTGTTACTGCTCTGCTGAGTTTGTCACCGAACAGTGCTTAAGAATTAGAGAGGCATCTACTGTTGTGGACAAAAAGCTGCTCATTATCACCTTTGAAAAAGGGGAATGGTGCAATGCAGACCCGACGGCTCATCTCTGTAGGTCTTTTTTAGAGCACCAGTGCGCAAAGAGACACCACTTCAAGGCATACAGCCACCTCACAGAGGGGGCTCTGGCCTGAGAGATCGTATTTACTATAGCTGGCAGAAGCATAAAAGTAGGTGGTGGCGAGTTGCGACACGCGACGTGAGCATACTCTGCCTTGGTGGTTTATGTACGCTACGGTCGCTGTGTTGTCGGTCCGGACCAACACATGGTTGCCCTGAATCAACGGTCAAGCCTCCTCAGGGCCAGCAATACCTCCAGCAACTCTAAGCTGTTGATGTGCCATTGGAGTTGGGGCCCCATCCAGAGACCTGACACTGCCTGCCCATTGCACACGGTGCCCCAGCCCAAGTTCGAGGCGTCTGTCATGACCACGACGCACCTTGAAACCTGCTCTAGGAGAACAACCTGTTCGCCAGCTGTCTCTCAACAGAGAACAAGTGAACGGGAGGTACTTGCATTCGCCTGATTGACCAGAAACTGCTCTTTTATTGACCATGTGGTTGCCGAGGCCCAGGGGGCACTCAGCGATGGAATACTCACCCGAGATCACCTGGGCCAGACCGGTCGGAGGCAGTCGCCTCATCCCTGTGCTGCCCATGTCAGGGCCACCTTGAAAACCCGTCTGGGGTTCTTGGGGGCCAGCTGACAAACAGGTGGAGCAGACTTCCCGCAGGAGGATCTTTTTCTCTAAGACCAGCGTACGGGCGCCGGTGGTGTGGGAGCCGGGGCCGGCACCACAGGGGAACGGCTCTGGTGAGAAGAAGATGGGGCTTGTGACTTCGGAGGCCTGAGGGCGGCCGAGTCGCTCCACGCCAAGATGTGCTTAATGGCCTTGGTCTGCTTCCTCACCGTTGAGAACTGATGACCGAATTCCTCGACGGTGTCGGCAAAAAGCAACCCTTGGGAGATGGGCACATCGAGAAAGCAAACTTTCTTGGCGTCACACATCTCCACAAGGTTGAGCCACAGGTGCTGCTCTTGGACAACAAGAGTGGACATGGTCCAGCCCAGGGCACGCACTGTGACTTTCGTCACCCGTAAGCCGAGGTCGGTCTTAGTACGTAGTTCCTGCATCAGCCCTGGGTCGGTTCTACCCTTATACAGATCTTAGCAGATCCGCCGTCAAGGGTAGTCAGAGTGGATGAACCCGCGAAGCAAGTACGGGCAGAAAAATGTGCCTTACATGACTTTGTTAGCTCCCGTGAACTTCCTGGAAGAAAAGGCACAGAGCCCAGAAACCAATCATCCATCACCAGGATTCCAATTCAGCCTGATGTTTTCAGCTGCCTGGGCAAGCACGGCTGTCATCTCAGCATCCGGCTCATCCTGTGCACTACTGCCCATGTGCAGGAGCTCAGGAGATTCATCTGCTTCCGATTGCAGAAGTCCATCCTCCAATGCTGCAACCGAAAGCTCATCCTCGTCACGAGCCACGAACGACACATTAAACCTGTCTGTATCGCTCGACAGCTCATCCGGATAGAATGAGTGTGCTGGTCCACGGGGGCTGAGCCGGCAGAAACACTCCCATGTCCACATCCAGATCACCTGGCTGAGCGTCAGCCCAGGACAGACCAGGTTGGGGAGCAGCCACAGTTGCTACTTGCTTCATGAAGAAGGATGTGAGCCACGACCGCAACGTTCAACGACCTGCTATGAGAACACAACCCTTCCACAAAAGCCAAGCACTCGAGACAGATTTCATGTGTATCATGAGGGGAGAGATAACGGCCACATCCAATAGCGCAAACGCGGAAGGACATCTTTAAAAAGACGGCAAACGTTTGCACAAGCTCTTTTAGAATGAAATATACTCTTTTGAATATACTCTTTTAGCACAGGCAGGCTCAGCTGCCGAAGCACAACACTCGACCGTGCAAGGGTGACCGCTGATATGCGCCACAAGAATCCAGTAGCAAAGCGAAAGGTGAGAGGACGAACACAACATGCATCTAAAAAAATCGGAATGATTGTGCACGCCATCTTCTTTTATACCAATATGTCTGGGGCGGAGAGTGGCATGCAAATTCCACTCACCAATTCTTTTTGGCCTTTACTATTTTTAGCAAAGGTGATTGGGGCTCTCATGATCAAACCCTAGTGTCACTACATCGACACAACGTTGAGTAAGTGACAGAAAGGGAACCACTGTGAATAGTGTGCTTTGTGTGATATAGTGTGAATATAATATGCTTAGTGTGATATTGTGTAAATATAGTGTTCTTTATGAGAATTTAGTTTGCTATAAATATAGTGTGCTTTGTGTGAAAATGTAGTGTGAATATAGGGTGCTCGTGGATAGTGTCTGCTGGTTCTAATTTAGTTCTGTGTTTAAACACTGTTGACTGTTTTGCAATATTTTAACTAATTCTGATAATAAAAGCAGGTGTCAAATTATGTGTGAGGTGATCATTACATTATTCATCTTTGAATTTTTGCTTTCTGTACACACAAACACAGGGAGGAAAAACGAGGTTTCATCGTTTTACATATTAGCTTAACACAAACAATACAAATTAACAGATTGTGTTTTTTGTTTTTTTTTAATTAACGATTCGTTGATCGAGAAACAAGTTCGAATTTGGTGTATAATATGTTGTTATGGCGAATATGTTGTTTATGTCAGCTCTCCATTTGTTGGTATGTCTTTTGTCAAATTTGTGACTCGGAGAATCTCTTCAGAAAAAAATAAGCACACATTTTCTATAATGACTGCTCTATTACTGAATATAATCCATGCTCTTGACTCAAGTGCTCTTTTGCTGGACTAGGCTCTCTCAGCCTCCACGTGCTTAACCTTGTACATGTACAATTTTGCATTTAGCAGATGTTTTATCCAAGATTCTTCCAAAATTGAGACTTGCAAATAAGGAATGTCATAATACAAGTAATTTATCCTAATAAGACAGTACAAATTATAAAAGTTGGCTAGAAATGTACAATCTAGTACAGAGATGTAGGTGTGACAGAACAACGGCAAAACTGAAAGGAGTAATTTATTTTAAAATAAGGGTTCAGAAGGCATTATAAAAAGTTTTAAAACCATAACAAACTCTACACAAGTATGTGAACAAAGACTCTTCCATCAACGCAAGCTCAATTTTGTGCATTATGTTCCCAAATATATCAGACCGCAATTCATTACACGACGCAAGTAAGTACTGCATTCTCATCATTGCCACAAGGGGTGCTAAGCGAGATTAGTGTGAATTGTCTACTTCTACAGTGAGTTGTGTCTTGCAATTTAACAACTGTCATGGGAAAGTAAGAGCAAGTAAGTTGAAGTCAAGACATTTATAGCAACTTACCTGAATAATAATACATCCAGTTAAATGGCACAGACTTTTGAACTCTCTCTTTACTCTCATTACCCTCATGTAATGATTTCAAACCTGTATGACTTTTTCTTCAACAAAATGAGATGTTTAACAGAATGTCCCTGAAAATATTACCCTCCACCATAGCTCTCAAAACCCATTCCACATATGTTCGAATATGGCACATGACGATGCCATGCCCAATTTGAGCTCATGATGCCAAATGCCACTGGTTCTTGCATGACTCTTAACCGAACGTGATGTGCCAGTGTGAACATGCAGATGTGTGCTTCGATTTAAGAGTACACAAAGCGATCCGGTTGCTTCGGAAGACTTTGAATATAGCTATGGTCATATGGACTATGTTTATGATGCTTTTTTGGTGCTTTTTTGTCATTTTTGGAGCTTGAAATCATACATCATTAATTTAGTTTTTTGGAAAATTGCAGAATGAGCATTCTGCTTAACTTGTTTTGTGCTCCACAGGAAAAGGAAAGTCACACAAGTTTGGAGTAACATAATGTGAACTATTCCTTTAATGAATGTGGATCATGTACTCATGGTAGATCAAGCAGTGGTGTCTCAGGGCCATTATTAATGTGGGGCACAAACAATCACTTAAAAATCAATGAATTGACCGATCATTGAAACATTGACAAATAATTCAAAATTCTGTCACAGATGTGCTTCTCATGTTACACTTTATGTTCAAATCAGGGACTATGAAGTTCTGTGAACTTGTGCATGTGTGTATGCACTTTTACTGGCAAAGTTAAAAAAACTTTTACATTTTAAAACATTAAAGTGCAGTGATTGATTGACAGGTAGAAGTTTCACACTAGAACTTGGTTTCACCAGACTCAAACAAGGGGAGTCAAAAAATCTATCATTAAAGCCTATCTACAGTCATTTATGTGCCATTATAACGGATGCTACATCCCTCAATGCCTTAGTACTAAAAAAATGAAAAAAAGTATGACTGATAAAAATAGACTGTAGAGCGGAGGAGGGTGGGGCCGGGCTGGAACAACACACGCCCAGTCCCCAATCAGCCTGATGGGAGTGCACGAGGGATAAAGGCAGCCGGTGACAACGGTTCAAGAGGGAGAGAATTACAGGCAGCTGCTCTGTGTGTTTATGTTTATGTGTTTTTCATTCAGTTTGTTATTAAAACTATTATTTATATTGTCAAGCCGGTTCTCGCCTCCTCCTTTCCATTGAACTGCTTCACATTGGTGCCGAAACCTGGGAAGGAGGAGGGATGCCCGTCGTGGAGTCCTCGACACTGCCGTCCACCCAGGAGAGTGCCGCAGCCATCCGTCGGAGGACTGAGTAGCAAGACCGCCCGGATGTGGAGAATGGACGCTGTCTGCTAGACTGCCTGGAGCGAAGGAGCCGCTGCCAGGGGCGGAGGAGTGCCCTGCTGTCCCCCAGAAATGCGGAGGGGTCGAGAGGACCGCCATCCGCGAGGGGAGGAGGGAAGCGACTCCCCGACCGCCTGGAACGGTAGGACTGCTGCCAGGGGTGGAGGAGAGACCCCACGGGTCGCCAAGAATGTGGAGGGGCGTTCTGTCCGCAGGGGGTGGGTCTGACTCTGGACTGCCAGGGGAGGAGCAGCTGCCATCTGCCTGACAGGGTGGAGGAGTGATCGGGGACCACATCAGAGAAGTGAGTTTTTTTTTCTCTCTCCTCTCTCTATCTGTCGCTCCGTGGTGGCCTTTATCCATCGCCTATTTTGTTTTGTTGTTTTTACCCTCCTGCCTCCTCCCAAGACAGGGACAACAGACTTCCTTATCAGTCTTTATATTTATCAGTCATTGTAATCTAATGCAAACCAATGCAATGGCACACAATTCATTGAAATGATGAACGGTGCATTTTAAATAATCCAACCAGCAGCACATTAGAAAAAATAGCCTTCAAAAATTACCAATGACATTCACTATGCAGGTGTATTCTGGACCCGATAACTTTTGATGCTCATGTCAACAACTTGACATAAATATGATCAAAGATTTTGATTGGCTCAGGGGCAAAGGCAAACTAGCCCCTCAGGCCATCTTTGGCTGTGTCTCGTTTGGAAGGCTGCATCCTCCGAAGGTCGCATTTATCGGCCGCATAAGTCATCAAGGCTGTCTCGTTTCAGAAAAGCGAGTAGGACACTTTGAATGCAGCCTTTGAATACAACCTTCTTTCATGGGAATTCGGAGGATGCATGATGTGTATCCTTTGTGGGCACTCACAACCCACAATTCATTGCTTCAACGGAAATGTCTAAAAAACATTATGCCAATTTGCCCGTAAATATGATGTTCAAATGCAAGGAATGGTAATTCCCAAGTTGAAGTACCTCAGTAGATGGGTGCACAGTATATAATATGTATAATTATATTCATATGTAATTAAAATTACTAGACTAAAACTACACCTGTAAAATCTATTTTATTTTCTCTTTACATCATTATAATACTACTAAATTTTACCTCGTACATTCCCTTCCAAAGGGACTTTGTTCACTTCTCACTCAAAGCGCTCGTGCTTGTTAAAGAGTGGTGTGCTGTCATAGCAACCATGTTATGTTCCGTTTCCGTTTGTCCTACAAAGGCCGTCTCGTTTAAACAAGGCTTGTTTAAAGGAGGATTCTCGGTATACTGCAGCCTTCAAAGGATGCGTCCTACCTTGCATGTAGCCTTCCAAACGAGACACAGCCTTTGAATGATCGTTGCACATGCACATGACATTCTTCAGGTATCCGTTGATTAACATTAAGGATGAAGGGCTAGACCCAAGCATTACAAATGAGAACAATTAAATGGCTTTTAAGCAAAATACCTTAATAATAATAGAAATTCTCAAAAGAATATATAATTTTTTCTTGCATAATAGACATAAAACATATTTAAATTTCGAAAATATATTATTTCTTAAAATAAAGTTATGATGATTTCATGCAATTTTCACAACAGCACCACCTCTGGCAAGGCTTAGCCCCAGTTGCCCCTAATGTAGAGATGAGGCTGAGATCAAGTACTCATGGTAGAATCTGCAGATGTTTCTGAAGATCGTGAGCTTCTTGAGTGAAGTTTGGAATATACTTTTACCATTGAAAGGTAATTGAAATTTCTGAAAAGGGATTTTGTGCCTGTTGTGATGGTAGCATGAGATGCTGCATATAGAGCACAGAAGTTAAGAGGGTTGGATGCCTTGCAGAGTGGGCTTTTTATAGTATCGGTCTAACATGACAGATTTTGGCCCTGTTGTCTGATGACTGAAGCAGCTTTAAATGTTGACACTGGATAATTGCAACATGTTTTGTCTGATTCAACAGGCGAGACAAAGAAGATACCTGAAATTTCTGCCTGCTCTTACCCTGCTAAATTAAGTATCTCTCTGTAGCTTGTGCAACTGCTTGAGTGGTAAACAATACCTGTTAGAGCTAGCACAGTACCAAACAAGCACTAGCAAGCATAGGCCAGCATGGAAATTGCATGCTGGTTAAGCTGGTCGTTTTAGTAGGGACAATAGACTGGTGCTGAGAAAAATGTATTAAAATAATTTCACTGCAGTGTCGGTCTGGATGTACTGAAAATGTGTGTAGATTTTCAAATTGTTGTTCTTCAAAAATAAATTCTTTTTTTAACCCTCCTGTTATGTTTGGGTTCAAATTGCCCCTATAGCAACTTTGCCAACTCTTAAAAATATGCTAAACTTTTAAGAAAAACGTTTCCTACATTTCTTAGAAGAACAAATAAAACTGTATGTACTTCACGTTTCAGAGTTGTCAAAAATAATGTGATGATAGGCAACCCGGAAAATGTACAGCTTTATTTTTCTCTGCTGTTTTCTTTTTTTGTCCCCTTTCAGAGTTTCACACCTCTGAAAACCTCTTTTTGACTAATTGTGAATGCTTGATATCAACAGCTTTTCCTAAAATAAAGGCAGAAAACATGTATTTGTAAAAAAATATATAACAGTTTATAAACACATTACTCAGTCAAAAGGCATCGCTATCATATGCAATAAACATTTACAAATGGTCTGTACATTGTAAACATTGTGCAATGTACTATTCTAAATTTGTGTTTGGCATGCAACACACTATCAATAGTGCCACAGAAAAAAGTATACACATTTGAATTGATGTAAAGATTTCTGATGGGGGATGGCACTTGCAGCAACTCAGCAGAATGCGGTCGATATCAGGGTGCTGGAATATTTATGAGGAACATTTTGACTTCCAATATGATAATGTTGAATGGAAAGAGAGAGATTTTCAATTGTATTTATCAGTAAATGAAGGGACATAGTCAGTCTGCATGACATAAAAGCAAATCATATTTTATAATTGAGTTATTATTCTTATTTTAAAATGTACAGACAATGGGATGGTTTTAAGTACAGTTTCACAAACTCTGGGAAATTTTGTGATTAGTTGTTCCTTAGAAGTGCTCATTGGAGCAGCCTGGAACCTTGTAAACACAACTTGTGTTTCAAACGTCATCACATTCACAGGTCACTTAATTCCTGGGCATGATTTTCCAGTTCCTGGAATACAATGGTGACTGACTTTAGGAACACCAGAGACCATCAGGGCTTGCCTATCCCACTATTGAGTAGGTGCGAGAATCAGCTGGAAGTTGTGTCTCTGCCTTATGGGTCTAATGGCAGCAACAGTGCTGGCAGTCCCTCCAACCTCTTACACATGCAACCTTTACAGCAATGTCTCTTGGACCTATGGTTGCTTCCTCAGGTGGCCCTGTCAACAAATGTCCTGGTGACTCTGAAACTTTGGTGGACCTTTATATCGGGATGGTCTGCAGACTGAGCACAGTGTTTCTTCTGAAGCTAATATTAACAGTTGCCTCTTAGAATGGCTGAGGAGCAGTTCTTGCAGGCTGGGGCATCAGTGGTTGTTGGATAATGTTTTGGAATCGAGGTCAGTTAATCCTGTACTTCAGTACTTGTGGCAGCAGATCTCCTGTCCAATGGAGTCTAAACCTAGGGTATTGGAGGCTTCACCCAGAGGTGGTCACACAGATCTTTCACCAATTTGGGCCAGCAGTCACAGACCTATTTGTCTCCAGGGAGTCGACACACTGCCCACAGTTCTTTTCTCTGGGGAGGGACAACCCCCTCCCGGGACAGATACCTTGGTACACCATTGGCCTCAGGGCCAGCTGTATGCATTTCCACCATTCAGTTGGCTTCTTCAAGGTTCATTGTTTCATCCCTTCCTTCCGGGTCTCACAATCTGGGGCTGGTCCCTGAAAGAGCCAGGTTTCTACTGTAGCTATTGGGCTACCAGAAAACGTAGTTTTGTGCTAACTTGGGGGATGTTTAAGTCTTGGTGTGAGGTGAACAAGGTGAACCCCCTCACATCAACATCCTGTAATATCCAGAAGTTTTTGTAGGAGCAACTGGATGCAGGAAAATATAGAGATATAGTGGCTGCAGTCAAAATGGCTAGAGTTGGGGAACTATTGACAGCTATCAGTGTGCAGCCTGAATTTTCAATTATTTAAGGGTCAATAAAGATGGTCAGCGTGCTGAATAAGACTTAAATTGGGTCCTGGGGCATTGCATCACCCACTCTTTTAGCCTATGAAATCTGTGGAAATGAAATGGCTGTCCCTTAAGACAGCTTTCCTCCTGGCATTGACATTTGCTAAGAGAATTTGGGAATTCCAGGTTATTTCAGTCAATGAAAACTGTTGCACGTTTGTGGAGGCGGGGGAGTGATCCGTCTCCCACTTCCTCCTATCCTGGAACTAAGGGATTTGTTACAGTGGTGCCGAAACCCAGGAATGAGGAAGAACACTGTAATGGAGTCCTCGCCCTGGCAGAAATCATCAAGACCCTCGCTGGCATTCACCAGATGCAACATCAGGCCCTCCTGGAGCTGCAGTCGGAACAAGAACAATGGTTCCAGGCCATGATGCAAGCGTAGGCGGCGAACCAACAGGCCACAGTGGGGATACTCTAGCAGCGACCCCAACCACGCCCACTTTTCCTCGGATCACACTTGCGAAGATGGGACTCCAGGATGACCTCAAAACCTTCATAGATCTTTTTGAGCATGTTGCGGTGGATTTGGGGAGGACTTGCGCACAGTGGGTGGTTTGATTATTGGCACTGTTGTCGGGGGAGACTCAACAGCTACCTGTCGTGAGTCTGCTGGAGTACTCAGACCCGAAATGAGCCATCCTGCAACGGGTCAGCCGGAACCCAGAACAGCACCATCAGCGCTTCTGGGCACTGACATTTGGGGAGTTTGGCTGCCTGTTCGCCTTCGCCTAACAGCTCCATGGAGTCTGTCAGAGGTGGTTGCTGGATGAGGACCACAGCGCCAATGGAATCGTCAACCTGGTGGTACTGGAGCAGTGTGTAGACCGTCTGCCAAAAGGGACAGCAGAGTGGATCCAGTGTCGTATCCGGGAGCTGGCAAATCCTGTTCTCTCTCTAAAATGCTCTCTTTACCTCTTTCTCTTCCCCTTCCCCATTCCGCACTGTGCCTGTCACGACCCCCCGGTGACAGGGGCTTCATTGAAGCCTGCTCCCCAGATCTGAAGGAGAATTGCAAAGCTGCCTCATTGTCATCTCCACCTACTTATGTGAATACATTAAATGTTTCAGCCAGCCCCTCCTTTGTGGAGTTGGTGCTGGGAGTATCTAGAATTTAGCTGTGTCATCCTGGTCAGGCCTCATGCCGGCTGTATAGTCTCTGCGTCTGGCGAGACTGGTGAATCCTTGGTGGTACAAGACATAATTATTGCTTTTGGCTGTATTCATAGCTGAGGGACATTTAAATAGTGAACATAGTTTGTTTGGTTGGTACATAATTTTTGACTGCACTGTTCCCACACGGAATGTCTTACAGCATTTTCCTGTTCATATGGCATATGTAACGGAGTGGAGAGATATAATCTTCACTCAGAGAGCAAAGTTTATATCGTAACTAAGCATTCTGCCCATGGATATGTCATTGTTACTAAGAAGGACATTCAACTCAAATGATGATGATGGAATATAATGTCTTCCAGACCTGAAACAGACTAGATATACTCTCTCTCTTGGTGAGAGCTAAAGTGGCAACAGATGGTTTGCTATCACATTGGGTATGGGTGTGCATACATTTCTCTGTTCTTCTTAAAGGGGTCATGACATGAGAAACCAAATTTGCCTTGATCTTTTGGTATATAAGAGGTCTTTGTATCATTAAAACGTCCTGCAAGTTTAATATTTTAAGACGTCCTCCCCATTCTAAACGAATCATTTATTTAATCAAGCTCAAAATACAGCTCGTTCTGGATTCATGGTTAGAAGTGACGTGACGGTTAGAAGTGACGTACCAGCGTTTGCATATGACCGCCTCCAGCACAAGATAACTACGCTTTAAGCGCAAGACAACTACGCTCATTTCAGTATCGCCGTCGCCTCACAAGTGTTCAGTCGATGGACAGCGAGCTCTGACAGAGACTACTTGTGCACAGGAAAATTACGATGCCACACAGATGTGCTGTTCCTGGCTGTGGTCAAACAAAACCTCTGAATAAGCTGCCGAAAGATCAAGACGTCAGGGAAAAATGGATGCAGTTTATTTTTTGCGGACGTCCCAGTCACGGCAGTGTTAACTTAAGCGTTTGTTCTGTACATTTTAAGGATGACTGTTTTGAGAACAAATCTCAATATGATGCTGGCTTTGCCAGAAAACTGTTGCTCAAAGATAAGTCCGTGCCGACTATTCTGGGAACAACGACGACGCAAACTGTAAGTAATCTATTTTAAACTTTAAACTACTTTTTAAAGCGCAATTTCATTCATTATGAATAATCACAGTGTTTTTACTTAGTTTACTTGCATATTGTTCTGGCTGGGGGCGTCAATAATTGATACATAGGCACTGACGTTAGCCAATCATAACAGTGGGCGTTAACACTGAAGTCTTAAATGGAAAACGCCCCCAAAACAGACTGTTTGAATCAGAGGATGAGAAACAGGGTGGGAAAAGGTCATAAATCACTAGATTTTAAAAGTTTTTCTTAAAAAAAAATATATTAATACTATAATTGCACCTAAGGGAACATAATAATACAATAAAAAAACCCATGTCATGACCCCTTTAAAGTTATACTGTAATTTTTATTTGTATTTAATTTAATTTTTTTATTTAAAACTTTCCCTATTCCAGCTAAATACACAGAGATAATAACAATAATTATTATTATTCCTAACATTTATATAGTGCTTTTCTGGACACTTAATGCACTTTACAACATACATAAAAACACTGCAGCTTTAATATTCATAATATTAATACATAATTTAACATACATAATTCTTTTCTCTATCATTCGATCATTATTTAAAAAATTACTTCTGCCATGATTGATAGAAAATGTACACATTTATATACAATTTAGTTTGCCACCTGCGTTCATGAGTATATATTGCAGTAATGTATCAGGTGCTTATGAGAATGGAGGGTTAATAAAGATCACCAAAGAGGAAGAGAGTAATATAACAGAGTGATCACATGTTTGTCTAGCCGTGATTATTTTTACTCATTACCATAGAAACAGCAGTGCTGCTGTGATTGTTTCTGCTATTATTCAAGTAAGAAATGTGTTCTAATCTGTAGGGTTTAGTGTTTGCACATTCTGATAACACCATATGCATTAACACACAGAATAAAAAACAATATATCAGACAATGTTTGCTAAGTAGTGTATAGATTTTAATTTGTATTGTTTTGTGTTTTTTTTTCAGTTGTTGTTTTAGTTCAGTCTATAGGAGAATATCAATATATTCTTCAAGTAATATGGAGCCACACAATAATACAGGTCGAGGCCACAACATAATTTTTCTGAACTGAACTTTTACTGGAAGCGTTTCATGGCATAAAAGACAATACAGCACAACATAGAGTGTTTTACAATAACGTGAATACAAAACATTTCCTCCCAACTTAACTCAGTGGTTAACCACCACAAAAAAACACAGTTTAACAAAACATGTGTCAATTAAACTTCTTAGCATGAGTTCAAACTTTTATTTTTTCTAAATAATTTTATCTTATTCTTGTGTACTTTTTGAGCTTATTGTGTCCTTACTCATATTAAAGTATGGTCAAGCAGGTGGTCTAGTGATGCAAGTTTGGTTATATTTAATAGTCTCTTTTATTTGTACATTCTCTGAAGGTGACTGGTCAGTTTTGTATGACACAGGTGATTATCGAGCTGTTGTTACTTCTGACAGAGCTTGAGATTTTTCCCTGGTGTTTCCATGGTTTGGATATTTTTGGAAACTTCCAGAACATGTTGAAACGTTTCGTTACTGTCGTAACCTCCGTTCCTTGATGGAGGGAACGAGATGTTGTGTCGATGTAGTGACACAAGAGATTGCTCTAAGGGAGCCCCAAAACACCTCAGATCTTTGAGAAAAGGCCAATGAGAATTTGCATGCCACTGCTCGTGCCAGTCGCAGCCTTTTCTCTCTATGTTTTCTCCCCACAGAGTATATAGTTATAAGGCTGGGGCCTTTTAACGCTCATTATATGCACCGGGGAAGGTGTTCTTTTCCTATCCTATTCTTTCAGGGGGAAAAGACCCCATGGAGACCACATCCTGCCCAGTAGGGGAGGTTAACATTTGGCAAATACATCACATGGGCTCACAGCTGCACATGGAAGAAGCACGGCGGTAGGTCCTGCCTCGAAGGGGAGGAGCTCTACAAACACAGCAATCAAGGCAGAGAGGGCTCTACCCAAGGGAGATGTGGGTCTACCAATACGAAGACCGTACCATGGATGATACATCACAGGGGGATACCAAGGTAACCAGCACCTGTGGAGTACCTACCCCAGTACAGGGCATGTTAGCACACGTACTGTGTCTGACTACGAATTCTTCTACCAAATTCATGAGCCAGAGGGCTGGGGAGGAAGGGCATACACGGATCATGGGAGAGAGAGCGCACATCTTTGCCTCATGGAGGGGAAAGGTGCTATATGCAAGCGATTCACACCGCCAGCTGTCCTATATTACCAAACTAACCTGTTCGTACCTGACAAAACACAGGACGAGACCGGCTAACCCGGAGATTGTAAAATCTCGAAGGTATTGGGTGTTGCCCAGTCCGCAGCTCTGCAGATGTCTGCAAGAGAGGTGCAATTGGCCAGTGCCCACAAGGATGCCACACTCCTTGTAGAGTGTGCTTATATTACCAAAGGGGCGGGCATGGCCTGGCCCTGGTATGCCAATGTGATGGCATCCATGATCCAGTGGGCAAGCCTCTGTTTGGAGACAGCGTTCCCTTTCCGCTGACCACCAAAGCAGACAAAGAGCTGGTCAGAGCATCTAAAGCTCAGAGCGTCAAGATACAGCAATGAAAAGGCTGGGTCTGCCTCTTCCCTGGGCAGTGCTTGCAGGCTCACCTCCTGATCCCTAAAAGGGGTTGTGGGAACCTTGGGCACATAACCCGGTCGGGGTCTCAGGATCACTTGAGTCCTTCGAACCAAACTCAAAGCGTGTGTCTTGCTAACAGAGAATGCTTGCAGGTCCTCAACCCTGTTGATGGAAGTGAGCGCGGTCAGGAGGGCTGTCTTCAATGAGACGGTCTTCATCTCGACTAAATCTAGGAGCACAAATGGAGCTCCCCGTAGGCCCCGAAAGACCACGGAGAGGTCCCATGAGGGAAAGAGGTGTGGCCTAGGAGGATTCAATCTCCTTGTGCCTCTCAGGGACCTGAGGATTAAGTTATGCTTCCCTAAATACCGTCTACTGCATCGTGGTGTGCTAATATACCGGCTACATATACCTTCAATATGGAGGGGGACAGCTGCCGGTCCAACTTGTCCTGCATGAAGGAAAGCACTGATCCGACTGCGCATCTCTGACGGACTTCATTTCGGGAAGAACACCAATTTGCAAACACACGCCTCTTCAGGGCAGACAGCTGCCTTGTGGTGGGAGCCCTGGCTTGAGTGATCGTGCTTACCACCATGGGCAGTAGACCACTTTGGTCTTCCACATCCTGTCCAGGGACAAGACATGCAGGTCCCAGAGGTCTGGGCACAGGAGCCAGATGGTCACCCATCCCTGAGAAAGAAGTTCATTCCTAAGGGGAATTGCCAGGGAGGTGCTGTCGCAAGGAGCGTGAGGTCCGAGAACCAAGTCTGGGTGGGGCAGTACAGCGGCATGAGGGTGACTTGTTCCTCAAGTAGGCTCACTGGGGGGAACATGTACTTGTGCAGCTCCCGGGAACAGCTGTGTGCCAGTGCATTTGTCCCGAGCGGGGCTCCCGTCAGGGGATACCAGAGCGGGCAGTGGGATAAATGGGAAGCAAACAGGCCTACCTGTGCTTTTCCGAATCAACTCCAAACCAGCTGGAGAGTCTCCACTCTCCCCTGAGTGTCACCTGCCAGCAACTCGAGCAGTAGCATTCAGCTCGCTGACACACAACCGCTCAATATGGATGCACCAATAGGGATAAAACTGTCGTAATAATTTATCATGCCCAGAAAATAATGTATTTGGCTTACATTGGTCAATGCAGGTGCTTTAATGATTGCTCTAGTCTTTTCTGGAGACTTGTGTAGCCCTGCTGCATCAATGTAGTGGCACAAATACTCCAGCGACTGTTAAAAAAGTCACATTCCTCATGCTGCACTTTCCGACAGTTGGCAAATGACAGAGTCATTTCGGACAGTTTTCAGTATGTCGACGAGATAACAGTGGGTATTTGGAAGCCCCAGAAGGACTTGGTCCATTGCTTTCTGAATTAACACTGGTGCTGAAGCAATCCCAAATGGTAAGCAATTATAGTAGAGTAAGCCTTTTTGAGTAGATATATTGAGTAATTTCCTGGACTCCTGCTGTACTTGCATCTGTAAATAAGCATTTAGCTAAACAAGTCCAGCTTACTGAACAGCTGACCAGGTATGCAAAGAGGTCTTCGATGCATGGAATAGTGTAGAAATCTACACAGATGGCTTGGTTGAGTGTCACATTTAAATCGCCACACAGTCTCACTGAGCCATCTTTTTTGTCACTGGAACCACTGGTGTAGCCCACTCACTATACTGTATGGCAAAATCACTCCCAACTCATTTAAGCGTGTCTACTCAGCCTCCACCTTTGTACTGAACTTATGGCATAAGGTACCACATATGGCTGGCAGAATTTAGGAGCACGGTCAGGTTTGAGTGTTATTTCTGCCACTATTCCCTTCATGGTGCCCAGTTCCTTTCCAAAAAGTTTTTAACACAATCTACAAAGTGTCTGCACATATGCTTTTGACCATTTTAATTTCTTGCCAGTTGAGTTTTATTGATCTCAGCCATTCTCTACCGAATAATGGTGGTGCGTCACCATTGGCAACAAACAGTGGCAAATGTGCTGACTGATTATTTAAATTTACAACCACTTTGATTACCCCTACTGGCACAAGTGCTTCTCCAGTATTATGTCTGTTGGTTGCAATGGCATATTCAACATTTCCTTTTCGGTGCTCAACTCATAACTTTGTTTTTCACGTGCATCCAGATGATAAACTTGTTGTCTTTTCCCCATCACTTAAATTGTTTTCCTTTTTTCTCATGCTTCCTTATTCTGTAGTTCTGTTCTGTTTATTTCTACACATGTGTCTGATGTGGCCTTTTCTTCCACACAAATGTCAGGCTTGGTCTTTGTAGAAGCAGTCCTCAACTGGTTATTTATTTCCACATCTTTTACAATTCCTTTACTGCTTTTTACATGGTTATATGACTTGCGTTCACTCTGAGGGAGCCGCTGAGCCAATGCACTTTGCATGCAACTGTCACTGCCAAAACAACGATTTCCACTTCTTTCTGAAAGGTAAGCGCAGCCTCTGTAAGAACCTGCTTCAACGTCACCACATTGTTAAGTCCACAGACCAACTGATCTTGTAGGGCATCTTCCAGATGGGTACCGCAGTCACAGTGTTCAGAAAGTCATTTTAAAACTGTGCAACAGTCTCACCCTCCTGTTGGTATGAAAACAGAATCTCTATGCTATTATGAGTCCAGTTAAATCATTTTTATTTGTATAGCGCCTTTCACAAAACACATTGTTTCAATGCAGCTATACAGAAGATCATGCAACAGAAGATAAAAATGTAATATCTATAATGTCTTAGAGTCATCATTGTGTAGTTTGATCAAATATGTTTGTGAATTGTTTTTAAAAATAAGTAATTAAAGAACAATTGTATTTATAATCCCAGTGAGCAAGGCTTTTTTCTTTCATTTTCTTTCATCGAAGGGGTGCGACAATATCAAGAGTTTACACAAAACACTGCATCCGCAAAGCAACCAGCATTGTGGATGACCCCACACACCCCTCACACAAACTCTTCACCCTCCTGCCATCTGGCAAGAGGTACCGAAAAATTCGGGCCCTCATGGCCAGACTGTGTAACAGCTTCTTCCCCCAACCCATCAGACTCCTCAATACTGGACTGACACACACACACACACACACACACACACACACACACACACACACACACACACACACACACACACACACACACACACACACACACAAACACACACACACACCTGTACACCATTCATCTTTTGCACATGTCCAGAGTTGCACTTTAATTCATTGTCACTTTATACCTGGCTGCTAACTCAATAACTGCTATGTCCATAAAACACTATTTCATAATATGTTATGTTTACATTAATATTTTAGAAAGTGTCATGTTTTTGCACAACTCAGATTACAAATGTGTACTGCTCGGCGCTGCACTGTCTCTTACTGTGTCTATTGTCCTGTTCCTTTTAGTAATTTATTGTACTGTCCCGTACTTTTTTGCACACGTTTGCATGTGCACTTTATGTAGAAATGTTATTTAGCCTGTGTAGTCTCATGCGGTTTTGTGTTTGCCCTATGTTGATTTATGTAGCACCATGGTCCTGGAGGAACGTTGTCTCGTTTCGCTGTGTACTGTACTAACTGTATATGGTTGAACGACAATAAAATCCACTTGACTTGAGTGTTATAAATGACTGTATTTATATTTTCTGTTATTTCATCAAGTTCTTCTAGGCTTTGGGGTTTATTGAGTGTATGAGATAGATCTGGAAGATTATCAGTGAAGTTATCTTTAGTGTTCGAAAGAATAGTTTGTGATGTAGATTCAGTAACATTAGCTGATTGCAGTATAGAAGAGACAAGGTAATGATCCGAGATGTCATCGCTCTGTGGCACAATTTCTATATTATCAACATCAACTCCATATGACAGAATTAAATCTAGCGTATGATTATGGCAATGAATTGGTCCTGTTACATTTTGTCTGACTCCAAGAGAGTTTAGAATATCGATAAATGCTAATCCCAATGTATCATTTTCATTATCTATGTGCATGTTGAAGTCACCAACAATTAAAGCTCTATCTACAGTAACTACAAGTTCTGATAAAAACATTTGTAAATTCACCAAGGAAATCAGAATAAGGCCCGGGTGATCTATAAACAGTAGCAAGGGTAAAAGACAACATAGTTTTTTATTTATATCTGACAGTGTCACATTAAGCATTATTTGTTCAAAAGACTTAAATGTATATCCTGTCCTCTGAGTAACACCAAAAACTTCACTGTAAATTGTAAACTCCTCGACCCTTCAGAAGATGTTCATATTTTTAACAATAAACTGGGGGATTAGATTAATTTAAACTAATACTTAATACTTAAAATTATATATTATATTATAACTTATAAATATATTAATCTGTTTTAAGCCAGGTTTCAGTCAAACCGAGTGCATCCAAACTATAATCTGTAATAACTTAATTTACAATTTGTGTTTTGGAAGAAAGAGATCTAATGTTTAGTAGCCCTACCTGTATATGATTTTTATCTTTAAGTTGTTTGTTTTGTTCAAGTCTGACCTTAATCAAATTTTTTCTAAATTATTTAGGGAGAGTTTTGTGTTTGGTAGTTCGAGGAACAGACATAGTCTCTATGTGATAGGTGATGCTGTCTCTGTGTGTTGTAGTTTATGTGACCTGTGTGACGTCTCAAGGCAGCTAGCAGATGTTTGGTTTAACCAATTTGTCTGCTTCCTGACCTGGGCCCCAGTTAGTCAAATACTATCATTATTAAGACTATCAGCCAAATTACTAGAGAGGAGAGTGGCACCTTCCCTTGAGGGATGGAGTCTGTCTCTCTTTAGCAGGTCAGGTCTACCCCAAAAACTCTTCCAATTTTCTATAAATCCTATTTTATTCTTCAGACACCACTCAGACATCCAGCCATTCAGTGACACTAATCTACTATAAACCTCATCACCATGATGAGCAGGGAGGGGGCCAGAGCATATTACAGTATCTGACATAATTTTTGCAAATTCGCACACCTCTTTAACATTATCTTTAGTGATCTCCGACTGGCGAAGCCGGACATCATTAGTGCCGACATGAATAACAATTTTAGAAAATCTATGTTTAGAATTAGCCAGCACTTGTAAATTTGATTTGATGTCAGGTGCTCTGGTACCGAAAACAATAGTGGCTGGAGTCTCTATTCCCACGTTCCTTACAATAGAATCACCAATAACAAGGGTTATTGAGTAAGTTACTGATGATTCTCAGCGGGTGCATCACTGAGTTGGGAGAACCAATTCTAAACCCTAACAGGAACGGGAGAGTTGTGTCGCTTTGCTGAGCGTGTATGCCGCCGAGACATAACGCAAACATCCTGCTGCAAGGGCTCTACAGCGGAACCAAAGTGTGTGTGTTTCTCTCTGTACTGCCCGCATCCGAAACAGTATCTTCCGGCTTCTATTTCTCACTGACCTCCACTAGCGTTCGGATGCGTGTCTCTAACTCATTAACCTTCTCCGTCAGCCTGACTAATTCCTTAAATTTATCACATGTGAATCCCTTATTGCTAAAGGAGGAAGCTATTGTAAATATGTGACATGCAATGCAGGAAGAAATAACATGAGTGGATGCCATGACTTACCGCAGTTGTTTGTTTGTTTTTGGTTGTTCCTGAGCGGTTAGGGTTTGAGATCGAAGAGAATCCTGCACGCAATTGTTGGTTGTTGTTGGTTGTTCTTGATAAGAGGTGCTTTGAGATCGCTGCAATAATTCTTGTAACACAGAAGATAAAAACGGGTGCGTGCTGTAAAATGCACGCAGTTTAATCGCGATAAAAATAGAAAGCCTATGCACGTGGAATATGCGCGCAGCTGACTCGCGATAGGAGAATAATGCGGGGGGGGGGAACCCGATGCGTGCTGAAAAATGGCAGATGTTAAGGATTAAAGGCTGAAAACAGATATATATTTTTAAGCGCTGCTAAAAAAAAAACTAGCAGGCTACAAACACAGACTCGAGCTAGGCGCAAGTAGCAACAGGTAAAATACACACAGATGAAACAGTAGAAAAAGCTAAAAAAAAACTAAAAACGCGGTAAAATTATTAAATGACGAACATATGGGAATGACAAAGGATAAAAAGACGAATGTATGAGAATAAAATGATAAAAATAGGCAATGCTAAGAAGGCTACAAACACTCGTGCAGCGTGCCGTCAGCAACAGGAACAGCAAGTCCAGGTGTTTCGGAGAAAGATTTTCATTCAATGTAGCAACAATCTCTTGGTATGTCTTTTCACCTGGTTTAGCAGGTGCAATTAAGCTACACATAAGGCTGCAAGAAGTTGTACTCATACTTAACAGCACTGATGTTCACTTTTCTTCTGTGATCTCATTTGCATATGTGAAGTGGTCAACCTTCAATATACGTTATCCATTGCTCGATGGTCTCATCAAAAGCATCAATATGCCCAAAAGCTGTCATTCTTTTGGCTGTTTGTCTTGATTCTTCCTCTGCTTGTCTGCAGTCTTCAGCAGACATGTGCGTACACTTGTTTAATGTTCATCTACTCTAATTACGCAACGAAAATAAAGTAAATAACCACCCAGTTTTTTGAGTCTATGGGATAATATCAGCATATTCTTTAAGTAATGTAGAGCAACACAGTAATACAGGTCAAGGCCATGGACATATATAAAAGACAAAACAGCACCACCTAGAGAGTTTCACAATAATTGCAGAATAAATCAGTTTCTGACTAAGAATACAAAAAAGTTTTGTTTCAAACACAATTCATTGTTTCCATGAGAGCTTAGTGTTCTATCACTAATCTATCATCTAACTCAATATTTTTTTATTTGAATTAAACAAATTAATTTAGATGTTTCACATAATGAACAATATTAGGTTATCACTATTTTTCATGTACGTATTTGTAAACAGAAACCCCACACCCATACATGCTTGTTGAACATTTCATTTCAAAACCATTGGCATTAACTAATAATTTCTATACCTTGCTTTGTGTAAACAAGAATGTCATGCTGGAAAACCTTTTTTACACACATTTCTACAAAAAAATTTTGTCTAAAAAGTTTGCATGGTTATTTGCTTAATTTTATGCACTATGCATTTTATGCATTAATTCTATTAATGGGTGTTGCTGAAAAAGCCAAACCCAATAATTATAAGGGGTTTACCAAATACTATTGGCCATGCAATGTGCTTTATTTTGATTTAATATAACAGATGTCCTTCCTGTTGAAGTAGATCTTTGTCTTTGTTTTATTTATTTATTTATTAAATGAATATCTCTCTCTATCAGGGCAGTGGCGAGATGACGGAGGTGGAGCCAGTGTTGGATTTTGGGTCATCAGGTCGTTCGGGCAGACGGAATGCTCTGCCTGATATCCTGGGCTCTCCGGCTGGTGTGAACCCCTCCGACCTGCCACTCAAACTAGCTGAACTCTCCCTCACAGGTCAGTCAAGTACTAGTTTCATTCTCAGAGGGCTCGCCTACAGTCTGGTCACTGACTGTTTGATGCATATTTCACATAAAGCTGGAAAGCACTTACTCAATCATGTTAGTTCAAATTAGATTGGCTGGCTTTTATACAACTTCTGTGGCACACAGGTTTTTTTTCCACCTGGAAACAAAGTTGTGTTTTTTAAGGTTTCGGGTTGATACCAACATGATCACATGTGAAAATGACATGTTGCTTCTGCATGTTCAAGTGCCCCAAAATCTACCCCATTCTGCTGAATTACTGACATGCACAAGACATTGCATCAGTTTAAATGTGTTTACCTTATGTAGTGCTACCGATGGCACATTGTGCAAGTAACCTACGAGAAATGGGTTATAATCCCATGGGAACCAGGAAGTAATTGCATTTAAATAAACAATAGCGAAAGATTTAGAAGTTGCATATTTTCTCTCAAATAAAATTTTTACTCCACTCAGAGTCAGGTTTATGTTGGGGATTAGGTTAGGCTTTAGAGTGCCTTCCTTTTGACTGTATTACATCCAACAAAAATTATAACTCTTTTTGGACCCATTCTGTGGACATTTCACCCAGAAACTTGAGCTCACATGTGCCCATATATTAGCCCATGTCTATGTTATGTTTCTTCAGATGGTCCTGGAGGTGCTCAGTCTCCAACATCACAGGAAGTTCCTCCCCTTGCAGAGAGCTCAGAGGAGAGTCAGTGAACCTGAAAACTCTCTACACCTCATAAATGAAAAGCTACTCTACATAACTGATGGAGAGAAACAAAATGAGAGAGGGCGGAGAGAGAAATAAAAATGTACTCTTCAATTAGCCTGTGTTACTGGGGTTGACCTTCAGTATTGGCTGTCCTGCAGACTAACAGTGACCTACCACATACACCTTCTCTCTCTTCCATTTTCACACACGCTCACATTTATAATGGCGAGAGACTATGTGAAGTGATGGGACGAATAAACCAATAGGTAATTTGCCAAACTTTATGTTGTGTTGCATTGGGTTATATTTGCACCACAAGCATCACCAAACGAAATTGTAGTCAAGGTTATTATTTTTTCCAATATGTCCATTCAATTTAGTTTAAAGCTGATGTAGGGGCTTTCTTGGTCCAATTTTAATGCAAACTTAAGCCACCCACCAGGTCCTGAAGGTTGAGAGGTTTTACGACAGAAATAAATCCAATAATGATCTCAAAACAAAGTCCATTGATGATAAAATAAAGTAATTTATTTTCCAAAAATTGTCTTTCAAAATACACCTAGAAATGTGATCGAAAAGCTTTATGATCTCCACCTTCACACACTATTCCTCTCCCAGCATTCCAATCGAATGTGATCATCCTTATGCACTACTCACTACAATGAAAAGAGCTCTTGATGTGGGCACTCTGAAGGAAGCATGGCATTACAGTTTGAATGTACCCTTCACTAAAAGTCTTGTGAATAGGCCCTTTGTGAAAATGTTAAAAATGTTTACTTTTGTTTGAAACGACCCTTTGAGTGGTGTCCCTTTCCCAAGTGCCCTACAAAAAAAGCTTTATCGTAAACGCCAATATACAGGGGTGATACCAAAATAAAAGTCACCAATCCATAAATTCATAATCAAAACCATACTAAATCTATAAATCATCAATTCAATTCAACAAGTCATAATCAACCCAAATAATTAATTTAACTAAACAAATATGTACAATTAATGACATTCAATCAAACTGGTGCATTCAGCAATTTTTTGAAGTAGGTCGAAGTGGCTTACATTGGCTTAAACTGACAACTGGTGGCTTGGATGCTGCATCATTCAAACACAGTACTTTTCAGTTACCAGTGCCATTGTAGAAATTCACTATGCACAGTAAACCAGGATTAATTTAATCCATTAATGAAAGTGTCCAATAACAGGGCAGTTACTGAGATTAAGCAAGTAGTATTCAGCTGGTCATGTGATTCTAACATGGCTGCCCCCATAAGGCACCCCTGCCCCATGTAGAATAAAACAGCTTTTATAAAATTACTGACATGACTGAACTCTTTATCTCACATGAGTGATCATGATTTCATACATAAGTTTCAAAATTACTATTCATTTCTTTAGAAGTAAAACTTTTAAAATTAGGAAACTAGTGAACCTTTAAATGGCTCCAACAGCTAAAGTGTCCATATTTTTGAAGTTTAAATATTTTCTCCTATCCCAGCTTAATATGCAGAGACAACTATAAGTAAGCTGAGTGTGAAACCCCTTACTGTATGTACTGTATTTTATAAAGGTTGCATTTATCTGCCAGAAAAACAGTACGTTCTTATAGGTATGCATGCGAGTAGTATGAATACAGTAGATTACGGATATACTTCATCTGGGGACATTGGAATCGCCATCAGCCTCGTGATTCACCACCGTTCCTTTAAATAAAGTGTTTTGAGCGTTGCCTCAGCTCCCGAGGGATTATGGGACGTTAAATGTCCAGTTGATCCTCACTTCAAAATCTTGCCGGAAATAGAAGGTCATCTGGGTATTTCTCACTTACTGCTCCATGAATAATGTGGATTTGGACACACTACTTCATTGGCATACTATTTTAAGCATACTATACAGTAGAGAAGTATGGATATTTGGACAGAGCAACTGTGTCTCTTTGGCACTATAATAAGAGCTCTGTTTTTTGAGCGGCCTAACAAAACATCACTGACTCAACCAGTTGTGTGAGTTTGGGGCGGGACTATCTGTTTGTTCGACCAATGGCAAACAGGAGAGTATTTGGGTAAGCTGTTTGAAAATGATGTTCATTTTTGCCATTCTTTTTGGTAGAGCTACCTTAATATTTCAGCTTTAGTTTTGTTAGTTTTAGATTTTTCAGTGTTTAGTTTAAGTTTAGTTGTAGCTTTTCAGTTTATTGACTTTTTTATCTTTAAGGTGGGTAGTAAAGGTTGCAAATTACATAATATACTATGTACAAAAACCTATTATTAATTTTTTAAGTCATGGAAATGTATTTCTATTTTTCTTTTTTTTCAATTGTGTAAAGTTTTTAATTTTGAGTTAACAAAAAAAAAATTCATTTAGATTTTGTTTGAATTTTTGCTAACAATATTAACGTTGCACTCCGTTTGAGCAGCCCGACTGGGATCAACAGAATCCAGAATACTACAGTATGTTGAAAACAACATTAACCAAGATTAATACATGCTGTAAAAGTATTGTTCATTGTTAGTTCATGTTAACTAATGTTGTTAACGTATGTTAACAAGTGGTACCTTATTGTGAAGTGTCACTGTAATTACACTCTGTGTATTTAAGTGTAAGAACTGAAGAATATATTACATATTTATTTATTGTACAGTACATTTAACTGTGTTTGTACTACATTGATGATATTTTACATAAAATATACAGTATCATGTGGCATCTGTATGTTATAAAAGCTTTCTTTTAATGTTAAATATTGCAGTAAGGGAATGTAAGAATCGGTCTGTTTAGTCTGATGTTTGAAAGAGGCGGGTTACTTCTAACATACAAGTCTTTGAAAGTATTTGTGCAATTAATTATTCTTATGGGTATATGGACTCATGAAATACTGTATGTATTTATTCACAGCAAGCACCACTAGTGTGTGTCATCAGCATATGATGGGGGAACTGGCATTGTCACATGTGTTACAAACACAGTATGCATCACTTCTGCAAACACAGCTTTCAATGTCACCTTCTGCCACTCAGCTGCTTGAAACGCATCATCGGTTCACAGCTATTAGCACAGTAGCTGACGTGCTAAAAAAGAGACAATAGCATCAAAGATCGCCGACACAACCTCAGATGACAGAAACAAGGCTGTGAGTTCGCTGGGATGAGCCATGATTCATATTACCAATTTCCATAGAAACAATGAGTTTTTGCGAAAAGTGTAATATTGGGCTAAGTGTAAGATTAAGGGTGTTCCCCACATGTTTATTTTCAATATTTTACAAATGCAAACTCTGTTGCTGTTGCAATATTTTACAATCCCCTGTTGACTCTGTTTTGACACTTTATAGTGAAATACAAAAAAATTGAGAACTTCTATATGTTGATGATTATGCAACATACACTACCAATAAAAAGTAAAAAAAAAAAAAAACTATTAAATTACACAAATGGAATTCTGTGAATTTTGTAGTGGGAAAAATATTCAATGAATTAAAACTTTAGTATTATATGTAGGGTGGCCAGACATCCTGTTTTTCCTGGGACAGTCCCGTATTTAAGCACTTTTTTTAGTGTCCCGACTTATTCTGAAAAAAAAAAAATATATGTGTTTTGTCCCGTATTTCCTGTCTCCTAAATACCTAAGCAGCATTCTCAGTCACGTGAGTATTCTAATCAAAGGTAGCCAAGGATACGGCTTGTAAAAACAATAAAATCATACTGTGTTATTTGAAGTACATGATTGGATTAAATTATCCAATCACAAAACGTACTCACTTTTGTGCCGCTGGACTATCAGCAATTACTTCAGCATGGCAGCACATGTTTCCTCTCTCTTGGTCCTGCTCTTGAAAGAATACTACACATTTTCAATGGTCTGCGTGCATACTTTCTTTCTCAAGAAAAATGCCCAAAGTTTCTAAGAGACATTTTCAGTGATCCTTGCACTAAACTTTGGATTGGCTTCACACTCAACCAATCAGCCACTTTTAACCGTGCACTGGAAATACTAGAGCAATATCATGCCACAGAAGTTGCTTTGCACATTCATGACCTGAGAAGTTTGGCTGGCCAGGCTGGAGGAATCATTCATACCCTCTGACATTAAAAGCAGTTGGGTGCCCTGGTTGAAGCTGGTGGATATGCAAGTGGATATTTCTTTTGTGCATCGGTGGATTACCTCCAAAATTGGAGCTGCTCATTGGAGAACACAGAAAAACTTGAGTGGGCCCTACTGAGTGACATCCCAGAGTGGAAAGACATTCAGAGCAGCCTCGAACACCTCTACTCCAGAATCCCCGCTCGCAGTTTGATTGACGAAATCACACTCTTTGATGAGTGGTCTTGCGCAAAAAACATTGTCAATCGTCGCATCACTGAGTGGAACATGAACCAGACAGCCATGTCTGAGAGATGGACAGATGTTTTTCATGAGCTGGAGAGCAAGACCATCAACTCTGGAGTCTTAGCCAAGGTCATGGAGTTTGTTTAATGCCTGCTTGGGGCATCTGTAGAGCGTGTGTTCTCATTAATGAACGCAGCATGGATAAATCTCGACTCAATGTAACAGTCATGAAGTCATGGTTTTCGGATGTCTTCATTTTGGACAGGACTGCTCTGCATTTTACCATAAACTCTTGAAAGACAAGTGCACACTGAGAAAAATTGCTCCCAGTGTAAAGTACAAGGTGATAACAGTTACAGATGAGGATGTACCCTCTACTTTGCATTTAATTTTTGCTGGGAGTGGGCTGTCCCGTTTTCCACAAGCAGGAATCTTGTCACCCTAATTATAAGCTGCTTTGTCTAGATTCCTGCTCAGCACTCCCAGTTAGTTTATCCTTTCAAGCAACTTCATCCCGAGTAGCTTTTTAAACAGTATTGAAGAAGTGCACACGAAGACACGTGTTGACTGTTTATCATTCACTATCTGCTCCAACTTGCACATATAAAATAAATAAATTCAAACTTTAGTTTTGACATACATTTGTCTGCAAGACTCATTTGAAGCATTTAAGCGTAAGCCTTTAGATAAAAGAAAATTCAGCATCATGAGAAACATGAATCCATTCCAACTGTCCACACATACTGTACTTTGAAAAAGCACTAAATGTGCAACTTTGTACAAGATATGTATGTTCTTGCTATTGTGTGCCTATTTAAACATTATTGTAAGTGGAATACAATAAGGCTCAAGCCATAATGAAGTCTTTTTTCTTCTGATATATTTTCAGGCAACCTGCTACTTTCTTGATCCAATACTTTACTGAAGCTACAGCGAATGAATATACATGAGCCTAGCTCTTATCTGTGCATTGTGCTCTTATAAGTGAATTCCCACCAGGCAAAATAACAGACTGAAAATGAAGGGTAATTACTGTAGTCAAAGACTTTTTAAATAACCCATGTTTGTAATTGTGGCCTGTTAGGACTTCTGCTAAATTAGAAAAATCCCCCATATTAGTACCAATCCTTGTTGTATTTTAGACCAGCTTATCCGAGTCTGAGACCAAAGTAGGTTGAGTTTGAGTCAAGACTGAGACCAGAAGAGAGTCGAGTCCGAACCAAGACCGGAGAGAGTCGAGTCAGAGTTGAGACCGAGACCGGTAAAGGCTGAGTCTATGACAAGAGTTTTTTATGAATATATTAAATGTATAATATAAAGAACTAATGACTCTAGGCACATATATCAAATAAACCACATTTATTACCACTTCAAGCTTATGTTGGTTAAACAGTATTACCAGTTGAGAATAAAAAAATATATAAAATTGCCATGTCATAGGTTAAGTGAACAAAATTATATTACAATTACGACATGTCAGTTTTAACAAAATGTCAGTAAAAAACTCAAATTAAAGGTTCAAAGTCCCTACAGTATGTGGCTTAGCATGGCAATACAAACTACCAGCATCTGTATACTATTATATTATATTCAAGTCAAGTAAAAATTTCTGTAAAACACAGTTTTACTGTACTAACTAAAATGGGCCTAAAAACAAACAATAATGTATTAAATATGACAATGTTTATGCAGAAATTGAATAACATTTCTATTGGGAAGACACGCAGGCTTGAGTGAAGTTTAAGATGCCATTTATTTGATAAATGTAAAACAGAAAGTAATGTGTCTCGTTGGCGTAGTGTCTGTCCGGCGGTCCGAGGGAGTTGCACCCGTCATGTTCTGCCGGAGATAGGAGGCAGGGGCGAGGAGCCTACCCCCCAGGCGGGACGGGGCTCAACTGGTGGTGGTGAGGGGGTGGAGGTTGCATTAACAAGACACAGTTTGTTTTCCGGTGTCTAAAATATCCTGATGCTGTTTTAATTAGTAAGAAGCTACTGCAAATTATTATCCAATTCAGGTTTAGGGTTTTCAATTCCAGATACTTACTACCAAAATACGTGGTGGTTATATTAAGCACTTTTTTGTGTGTGTTTGTGTGTGTGTGTGTGAGCGTGTATTTATCACTTTGTGGGGACCAAATGTCCCCATAAGGATAGTAAAACCCGAAATTTTTGACCTTGTGGGGACATTTTGTCGGTCCCCATGAGGAAAACAGCTTATAAATCATACTAAATTATGTTTTTTGAAAATGTAAAAATGCAGAAAGTTTTCTGTGAGGTTTAGGTTTAGGGGTAGGGTTAGGTTTAGGGGATAGAATATAAAGTTTGTACAGTATAAAAACTATTATGTCTATGGAAAGTCCCCATAAAACATGGAAACACTACATGTGTGTGTGTGTGTGTGTGTGTGTGTGTGTGTGTGTGTGTGTGTGTGTGTGTGTGTGTGTGTGTGTGTGTAACCACCAACCCTTAAAATAACCCATGAAATTTCCCTTTCAAAACTTTTTGTGTTTCCCAACCCTGTTACATTCAAAATGAGCATTAGCCTACTGAGGTCAGTGCAAAAATGTCTAATAACAGCCTCAACATGTGCATATTATCACAACATGCCATATTATACAGTCATATGTACACAATATTTTTTGTACATTTGCAGGGGAAAATTTGAATTATTTCCATTCTAGAGTTAAATTATTGAGCTTGACAAAGCCAACATATGTGTAAAAATAACTAGATACTTAAAAGAGAGTACCTCTGTTTAAACCATGTGCTAAAAAAAAGTATGATGTCATTCTCTTATGATGCCAGACAGATCATTCCATTATTTTTTAAAATGGGGAAATAACAGCATAACAGCGTTTTAGAAAGGGCATAAACCGTTTTAGGCAAATTGTGTCATTAAACTAAAGGGCATTCATTTATATTTTAAGTTCAATAAAAGGAAGATGTATGTAATTTAGGTATGCAAAATATTTGCATAAGGCATACACAGTAAACACTATCAAAGAATGTGACTTAGTTTAGTCATCTGAATACCTTTTGTATCATTTTTATCACTTTCATGTAATTTGTGGTGCACAGAGAGTGGAGCAGATCTGAAGATGTTTTCTGCTTAAACACTGAAGCAGTGTCCACACGTCAGGACTGTCTGATAGCATTCAATGAACTGAAAATGTTCTGAAAGCAAACAGTGGTTTTGTAAATAGTGTGATGTATTTTTGTAATGTGGTGTGATGACTAGAGTATTTGTTATTGCTCATACTTGGGGTCAGCGATTTGAACAAACCCTGACCCAAAGGAATTACTATTGTAAGCGATCAGACTTAATATTACCTTGCAGATGATACAATGTGCAGGAAAAATTTGCAATACCCAAGCATTGTTGCACATGCAAAAAATCACGACTCACATACAATAGTCACATGATGATCCTTATCATGTTTGAAGAAAGAACTACAACTAGTTTGAGTTTTATGACAGACCACATGTTTTAATCCCACTGCAATTGTTTTTCAAAATCAGATGCTTGAAGTTATGATGTCATTGTGCATTTCCCCTATTTCTACTCTAGATGGAGACGTTAGTCTTTCTAACACACCAAACCACGTCTGCACATGCTACACAGCAGTAGAATGCATTTTTAGACATAAAATGTAGAGAGAGAAAAATGCTATTATAGGATATTAACTGTCAGTTATAAATTTGACATCTTTATAAGTAATATGACGTAGCAAAAAAGAGTCCGTACTCATATTATTAAATATTTATCTGTTTCTCATCCACACCTATCATGTAACATCAGAAGACACAGGTTTAACCATTGGAGTCTTATGGATTGCCTTTATGTGATTTTTGGAGCTTCAAAGTTCTGGCCAACTTTCACTTGCAAAATTGAATGTGTGTGTGTGTGTGTGTGTGTGTGTGTGTGTGTGTGTGTGTGTGTGAGCGTGTATTTATCACTTTGTGGGGACCAAATGTCCCCATAAGGATAGTAAAACCCGAAATTTTTGACCTTGTGGGGACATTTTGTCGGTCCCCATGAGGAAAACAGCTTATAAATCATACTAAATTATGTTTTTTGTAAATGTAATAATGCAGAATGTTTTCTGTGAGGGTTAGGTTTAGGGGTAGGGTTAGGTTTAGGGGATAGAATATAAAGTTTGTACAGTATAAAAACCATTATGTCTATGGAAAGTCCCCATAAAACATGGAAACACAACATGTGTGTGTGTGTGTGTGTGTGTGTGTGTGTGCGTTCATTTTATCGCTCTAGACTCTTACTGTGTCAACAATTGACTAATTTCAGACTATGTTTTATATCTCCTAAGTAGACACATGCGAAAGGGTTAATCATTTTATTTTGCTTATTTTAGTGCAAGGGAGAAAAGTGCAGCCGTTCGCCTTAAACGAAGTCTTTAAGACCCAGAGGAAGCCTCTCCCAGCTGGTAGCTTCGGCAGTGGGCGGAACTAACTCAAAAGCGCTAATCCCATTGGTTATTGCTTACACGTCACAGTTTACGTTTTAACGGAGACGGTGTGATTAATATTAATAAGCCCAATAGCCTTGCAGGCAGTCAACCCGAGACAAGACGTGAGGAAACAGAGATGTCATCTATATGACTACTGTTAGTTAATGTTGTTAAACAGATGTAAACATTTTACATTCTGGTAACTTTCAGCAAGTTAAAAATCTCTGGCTTTTTATTGTTAGTATTTTTCACTGAAACACTTAATGGCCAATTAATTGGTCAGTTATGATTTCATGTACAACCTTGAGTCAAGAAACTGAATGGTACAGACATTTGGGATTTCTTTCATAGTGCTGACAACAATAATCAAATGTCAGTCATACATTTAATCAATGATATTGTTATTGGACTTTTCCATGTTTTTTGTTTGGCAATTATATTGCATTTAGATTAATGGTAATGGTGATGTTTGTGGCATCTATCTATTTTAGAAAAAACTGAAAAAGGTGACACAAGCTTCTGAAATTGTTCAGGTAAGATCAAATTTGATCACGTACATTCACCGTTTCGCACGTACGATCAAACCAGTGTGATTACACCAGGGTCATGCCATCCGTATAAGTGAGGTAAGCCGTGCTTACCTAAAAGAAGGGGGAAAAGAAAAATGACACTGAAAAAAAATATAATTGTTAATTTAAACTACTGTTTTCGTTTAAATTTGTCATATTTTATCTCAGTTGAGCAGCACAGACATTAGTAATTTATTCACTTTGGCGCCACCCTCAGGTATAAACACTTTATGTTGTGCTTTCTCTGATTCAAAGCATTGTTTACCGCCCTTTCATTCAACACTGTATGTTCATTCATGCCCACTACAAATCGCCAAGGTAAGCATGCTTACCGAAATGAGTAAGCCAATCAGAAGCTCTTTCTTCAGTCACGCTATCTGATAGGCTAGATTTTAGTTTTGCGTCAACACGTTCAAGTTCACGTAACTAATGCATTACGAAGCACTAAAATGGATACCTTCAGTGTAAGCATCAAGTCAATGGAATCAAGAAAGAGAGCCTATCGAAACTTAAAAAAGCTCTTCTGGCACGGTGGTTCACTGACTTTTTTAAAGGACATAAACTTGCTCGGCTCAATATATGACAATCTTAAATTTGTGTGAAATGAATAATATTGCTGTCCTGAATTTAAAACATTATGGTCATGAAGTTCAGCTGTGATATCACTGTTTCCATTGACTGGTGGGTTCTAAGGCAACAATTTACATCAATAACATTTCTGCGACATTACACTCACCCATATAATGTGTTTTGGGTACAGGGTTTTATAATGTGTATTAAACGGGGGGCCTGGGTAACTCAGCGAATATTGATGCTGACTACCACCCCTGGAGTCACGAGTTCCAATCCATGTGCTGAGTGACTCCAGCCAGGTCTCCTAAGCAACAAACTGGCCCGGTTGCTAGGGAGGGTAGAGTCACATGGGGTAACCTCCTCGTTGTCGCGATTAGTGGTTCTCGCTCTCAATGAGGCGTGTGGTAAATTATGCATGGATCATGGAGAGTAACATGAGTCTCCACATGGAGAGTCTCCGTGGTGTCATGCACGAGGTGTCATGCATGGCGATGTCAGCCACGTGATAAGATGCGCAGATTGGCGGTCTCAGAAACGGAGGCAACTGAAACTTGTCCTCCGCCACCCGGATTGAGGTGAGTAACCGCGCCACCACGAGGACCTACTAAGTAGTGGGAACTGGACATTCCAAATTGGGAGAAAAGGGAATAAAAATACATTTAAAAAAGGATGTGTATTAAAAATCTTTGATGCTTGCCCAGTCTCAAACCCCATGGCACTTGCCTGGATTACGTATTTAAAATACAAAATATAAGTGTCTTTATTCCACTACAGTTACAATTTAAATAATTGGTAATTAGAATAAAGTTACATTCAAAAAGAAGTTTGATTACTGAAGAGATTACTTTGCATTTTATTGTAATTTGTTTTATTTAATATTTAGTCCTTTCAGATGGAAAACATCTATCCATATAAATGATGTGATCCAAAGTGCATTTGAACAGCGGTGAAACACTTTCTTATGATGTGTTACATTCATACGAGCAGACAGAGAATAAGTCTGAAGTGAGTTTGGAGCAGAAGAAATAGAAATAAAGCTTGTGTAAATTATCAGCTTTACGTTAAGATAAAATGCTATTTCTAGCCATTTTACATGCACGTTACCAGACACGATCATATTTTATATCAAGAACGTTGTATCATAATTTCTTTTTTTTCTAGTAAGACCTGGAGCTCACTGTTAATGCAGCGATGCGGCCATGTTTTCTGACATCAAACAAAGAATATACAAACTAGTTAATCCACTCAAGCCTTCTCCCATTCTGTCCATCACTCCTTCTAACCACTTCTGGTGCTGGGAAAGTGTAAGAGCTAGGCTTTTAGAACCTTCTATACTTCTATCACGAATCCCATGCTGCACTGTAGTGTAAACAATATGGCAGTGTGCATAGCCATCAAGCGTGTTTGCAATCGCATCTTATCTATCATAATCAATCATTATAAATGTCTAAAAACCACATTATATGTTTGATAATATATAATTTTACCTTCAGTGTGTCTGCTGTGTAAAAGTTTTTTTAAATTACAGCACGCATTAAAGAACTCATGCTGGGGGGGTCCGTCAGTAGAGGAGAATCTCACATGCGAAAAGGTTGAAGGGGTGATGAAGTGTTTTTTTATATATAATTTTATTATCTTCCCTGAGATCCAATGATAGTGCTATAAAAGTTTATTGCACCAAAACAGTCACAATTTAGTAATATATGAAAATTTTCCACACCGTTTTTGGCCCTCTGTCTGGAACACTAAGTTTTAGCATAAGTGCCTCCTTAAAACGTCAACATAAATGTCCACTGTTCCCTATCTGTCACTCACTCAACGTTGTGTCGATGTAGTCACACTAGGGGTTGCACTTGGGAGCCCCAAACACCTCTGTTATTTTGTTATAAATGGAGCCGGCTTGCAACCACTCATTCAGATTTGTTCTTCGGAGCCGAGCCCGCGTTGGGCAGGATGTGCTCTCCGCGGTGTCATTTCCTCTTGGGAAAAAGAACACCTTCCCCGACAGGAATACATCTGGCTCTAGCTGAATGATTTTTCATTTTTGTGGGAGAAAAAGAAGAGAAAAGGCTGAAGCGGCTGGCACGGCTTGTTTCCATTGCAAGTACGTCCTGTCCTTTCAAGTACGTTCAGTTCCTTTGCAAAGCTTGAATCATATTATGACTGTTCACAAACAATCGACTCAAAACATATTTTTTCTTTTGTCCAGAGAAAGGTGAAATGATTCACACACATACTGTAGGTGCACATTGCTTTAAACACACCGAACGGTCAAAGAATTCCAGTTATTTGACACTTTCACTCATTGATTAAAATAATCATGACTGACTGTGAATAATAAATCTCTACAATGGCATCTGAAACTGAAAACTATTGATTTGAAATAATGCTGTATCCAAGCCACTAGGTGTCAGTGTAAGTCCAAGATGACACAAAGACAAAAGTTACTGAGTGCACCTTTAAATATATTACAACAATTTCTGAATTATTACAACAAATCAATTTCTTCCCACTAATGACATACAATATGTTGCAGTGGTACAAGGGGTTTAGGAAGGTGCTATAATAGCCATTTGATGTTTTTGGAGAAAATTATAAGCAATTGGTTTTTATCATTGAGAGGCATTTACCTCCCTTTTACCCCATCATAAATTATGTTGGTAAACTTATTTACTAACCTATTACCTGTTCAAAACTGTAAATAAACAAAAAATGCTCTGTGTGTGTGTTTGCATGTTTGACAGGAAATTATGTCACTGTGGGAAAGATGCAGAACCCAGCGAAGCAGGTGGGGAAGCTAGAGAACAGTATGGGGCTAGGGACTAAACGTGAGAAAATTTGATTAATAGATTTTAAAGTATTTAAAGCTGAATAACTTCCAGAAAGAAAGTCTGAATATGATAATTCACAACTGGTTATGGTCAAAAATTACTGTAAGACAATAAGAGGGTTAAAAGTTAATGTAAACTTAGCCATGCAAGGCAGTGACTCAGTGGCATTGTTGCTATAGCAACACCTTTGGATGATAAATCTATCTAGTTCTATCTAGAAGAAACTCTCTATTTTGCAATGCTGCATGAGACATGTACAGACCATTGACAGTCATGTTTTTCATTAAATAAATAAACAGCTACCTGATCTGTGCCAAACGAATGCAGTCAGGCAACAGCAATGTGTGAGACTCTCACTTTTCGCTTTCAGGAATTATAAATCATAAGTTTACAATGAGAACAAGCTACAAAAAGGACAAAAAGCACCGTAAACATATTATAAATGTAGATCAAAGTGCTGTATTCCAAGTCTTCTTAAGTAATGTGATAGCTAGCTTGAAGAACAGACTGAAATGTATGTTTATATTTAGGCGCTGTCACTGCAAATCATTCACATTAGTTACAATCTTAATTTATTATTTTTTTAAACTCCCAGTTTACCCTCCCTGGTTTTCAGTGAATCAATTTCTGTCTGTTCTTCAGATAAAGTTATCATATGACTGCTGAAGACTTAGAATATACAATAGCAAAAATCTTTTGGCGCTTGACAATAACTGGACACTTTATACTTTCATTGTTTAAAAAAGAGCAACAAAAATGTATGGTAAAAAAAAGGTTTGAGGATAGGTAAATGATTAGGAGTGAACTAGAGCATTGAAACAGAGCTCACACACAGTCCTGCCTCAGGAGAATCAGAGTGGCATGAGGGAAAAGAGCACAAGAGCACAGAGCAAAACAGAAAGAGCTAAAGGAAGATTAGAGATAACATGCCACTATGTCATGAAAATCACAAAATATCAGTAAATGAATATGCTGGCAGTCCTAAGTGAGTTTACTTTAACATTTAGCAGACACTTTTATCCAAGGCAACTTAGTGTAATTGACCTCCTGTGTGTTTTCCAGAGAATAGAATCCATGACCCTTTCAAAGCTTGCACCAGCACAGCTATAGTAACTGTAATGTCTACTATAGAAGGATTGTTTTAGAATTCAGGAGGTGTTGTTCTCTTTTTCTCATGTCTCTTTTAGCCATTCCTCCTCTGTCCACTGGGGAATTCTGGGTGGTGACTTCATCCTTTGTTCTGATTTGGATGACAAAGCTGTGAACAGAACACACACACTCACAGACTGAGGTCCTGTACCAGTTACATCACCACCCGAATGACTGGAGCCCAAAAAATTGGGAGCCAGAGTTACAGCCCAGTGTATCAATGTTAGAGCCAGTATAATCACAGAGAGATAGATAGATAGATAGATAGATAGATAGATAGATAGATAGATAGATAGATAGATAGATAGATAGATAGATAGATAGATAGATAGATAGATAGATCGATCGGTGGGTGGGTGGGTGGGTGGGTGGATGGATGGATGGATGGATGGATAGATAGATAGATAGATCACTGAAAAATATATTTTGTGGTGAATATAGCAGAAAAGATGAAGTGTACATAGAATAATTTATTTTAAGCAAAAACATGAAAATATTATGTAAATTCTACATTTAAACATGTACAAAATAATGATTTAGCTTATAAGTAAATATTATTTATGATTGAGTTATTGTCATCATCTATAATTCCTAATTTAGAAAACCATGTTAAAGTTATTCGCTAATTTGAGTAAATTTCACTTATAAATATATAAAGTAAATTTGACTTAACTTTTCAAGCTGGTGTTCCCAACATGCACTGGGCTTGCACGGTTTCACTGTTTGCAAGTTTATCTACATTTTTATTGTTCATTTTGTTGTTATATTTGGTAACGTCTTGTTTTGTGCAGTCTGAAGTTTATTTTCTGCACAAAATGAACCGTTCATGATCAAAAATGTATCTTTGATTGTATTGGTATAAAATGTATTGGTGTATGTTGAAATTAACATGAACTAAGATTAATAAGTGCTGAAAAGTTCATTATTTTAAAATGCTGTATGACCGAAATGTACTGTATTGAAACAGTATTTTTTATTAACTACTAAATAAATAAATAATTTAATAAATATATTAAAATCAGATATATTCAATATTTTAACTAAATATATTAATATATTACTCTCATAAAATACAACAATGCCAATCATCCTTTGGTGACAGTTTATTATGTTTTTAATAGAAATCAGCATATTTTGTTGTTGTTGTTGTTATAATTCTTAAAATGTGTGCTGTCCAAAAGTCAGCTGTGCTCCTCTTATTTTATACAGATTATAAATCTAATACATTTTGACAACACACAGCTCCACTTATTATGCCACTGAGGCTCTGGTCATCTCATGGTAAGACTAATTGAACTACCTGCTGCAACATTCTGATCATCATTAATTTGAGATTCATTGTACTTGTAGTTTAACAAGCATTGTGTTTTCTTAGCTACATGTACTGATAATTGCCTTTAATGTGATTTATGCACTTCATTTTAAGTCGCTTAAAAATAAGTGTCTGCTAAGAACATAAACTTACATTACTATCAGACATACACATTTTGATGGATTTTTCATACGTCAATGCATTATTAGTTGGACAAAAAATAAATAAAAACATTTTTTTTTTTAAATATTCATCACTGTGATGGACTGGGTTGTAAAATTACATCATTTTTATTTGTCATGTTTTTTAATCACCGCCTTGTACTTTTCGGAAAATTATAAATTAAGGCTTGTAGCTGCCGTGTGAATAAAATTGAATCAGACCGCAAAATAAAATGTTTTTAAGACACATCAGAAGCCTCTGCCAACCTGATGTTTCTGACGATTGCAAAAACGGTAAGTGCTAATCTAACGTTCAGTGTCAACTGCTTTTCGCAACATAGTCTCATGAGAATTCGTCACAGTACTACGAGGTGGCGTATTCATACCAAGTCATATGACTTAATTTGTATGAAATGTACAACATATGCATCAACCAATCACATTTGCTTCACAAACACATGTTTGGAACCCAGAAGTTTCGCTTTCTTACATATTACACACCAGGGCTTTTAACATTAATATCATGGTTATGTTTACGCTTTGGGTAGAGTTAGGTGTTACACTTTATTTTTAGGTTTAGGGATGGTGTTTGGTGTTAAGTGTTAAAGTTATGAAAACATAGTTTTGGATTAACACAGAACAAATACTACATTGGTAGTATTTTAGTTACTATAGTTAACTATAGTTACTGTAGTAAAACCATGGTAATATTGTAAGGGAAGGTTAGGGTTAGGTTTAGGTGTATGCGTTGGTGTAGGGTGTCTGTGGGACTCTAAATAAACACAAAAACATGCTGCAGTGATGCTCCTTTACTGTATGTTAGTATTTAATTAGTATCTGCCACTATTTGCACTGCGGTGTAAATAGCATTTATCACTATTTGCACTTAGTGCACAGATTAAGTTATAATATTTATAAACCAAGCTGATAAGGTTTATATAATTTACCCAACGGTACGTGCTAATATTCCAGATCCTTAATTACCTGTCAAAATGACATTTGGAATTAGCATCAATGTTTTAAAAAATAGGTAAATGACACATTTTTGATTAACCCCTGCGTCAACCCCAAATAACTGGTACAGACCATCTCAAATCCTTTGATAGACAGCACACATCTGCAGCTCTGTCTAAGAACAGGGACTATATTATACCCCTCCTACTGTACCTCTTCTCTCTTTATGAATTCTTGCTTTTGTCCTACGCAGGGTATGTGGTTTTTTGGAATAGAGCTCCTCGACACCATCTGTTCCTTCACCTCTGTGCCTGGACACACACACACATTTCATTTAATCAGTTTCAATTATCTGATGAGCTTGTGCGGACCCCACAGCAGGGTTTTAGGGAACAGACTGACTGAAAACATGATGGAGAGTCAGTTTGATATTACAGTAGGTTAATATTAGTTCCTCTATCTAATTAGTGGTTTTTGCTTGGGCAAGCATAGCTTTTACAATCATACTTGATTTAAGCCACCTTCGGCTTGCTAACTGGGGATATAAATATAATTATTATTGAATTACTTATTTTTAAACACAATTCACAATCGTATTTAATCTAATTGCACAATGATGACTCATCGACATTATAGACATTACAGTTTTATCTTCTGTTAATGCCTAATCTTCTGTAAAGCTGCTTTAAAATGATATGTGTTGTGAAAAGCACTATATAAATAAAATTTACTTGACTTGACTTGATGATTAGGGATTTGGACAAGGCATTAAGTGAGTATTACAGTATTAATTTCTTAAATACGGGACATGTCCAGGATTGAGGAATAGGTTCCCGGATACATAAATAAGTCATTTGTTGTTCCATTTGAACGCTTAGAATCTTGTTAGAATTCCATTTGCATTTATGTTACATAAAACAACAAAACAAAACCTGAACATTCCTGAACAACCAGAAATTGCATGATAACAAATCATCTGCAAAATATGTTGATGACTATTGATGATGAAATGAACCTAGATTAGGCTTCTAGTCCATTTAGAGGTTGAGATATTTGAGAAAACTTTTGGGAAGGTGCTTGAGATAACAAAAAGCACTCAATGCCTATGGACAAGCATGTGGCAATTTCCTCTATATAGTAAGAGAGAAAAATTTCTTTTTCTTAGCATTTGCTGACATCTAGTGGACTGAAACACGTTCCCTTTACAAAAGGCTTCACTACGATGTTGCGCTGCTAAGCGCTACGGGGAACAGCTTTAGCTGTGAGCCGAGCTGAATAATGTGTGGAACACGTCAGTGAACATTGACCGGAATTTATAGCCTCGGCTGATGTAATCATTAGATGCACCTGAGGCCAGGCTATAAATGGATATGTCACCAGGTGTCGTCAGAAACTCTTTTTTCAGAGCGATTCTGTTTCTGTGTTTCACACACCCTGTCAAAACTTTCTTTCCTCTGTTAGGAGATAGATTCTGTTAGGCAGTGTGCAGTGAACGTTGTTTTATTTTTCTCTTCTGTTTAGAAAATATATATATATATATATATTTCTAAAGAAAAAAAAAAAAGAGAGAGAATGACTGAAAGCAAACGGTGCGTGTTCCCCTCTTCTCGCTCTATAGCTGAAGACGGCACACATCAGTTTTTGCTGTTTGTTTGGGAGCACGCTGCTCTCGCGTTGCAGCAGGGCGGGTGCGAGCACTGCGATTTGCTTTAACAGGCAGAGTGCGTCGTGCTCGCCTCGCTTGCTTCCGGAGTCAGCACTCACGAAAAGATCGTTCAGTGGGGCTCGTGCATGGATTTGGCTGAGGAGCAAGAGATGGGTTGATCCCTTTCTCTACTCTCTCCCCAAACCCAGCTGGTCCTTCACATGATCTCGAGCGTGCTCCGACACTTCTTCGGATCATGAGGTGGATCGCTATTCTCTTCCCGCCTCCGAGCTTTCCGTCCGCGATAAAAAAATCTACGGAGGAATTGCTCGATGTTGTTACTCGTGCGGTTGCCAGATTGGACTGGCCACGCGAAAAAGAGACCCCCAAACGCACCAATTAGGGGATAGATTTTATCTTCCAGTCTAAGAAAGGGAACGCCTCATGGGTCCCTTCCCTTTCTTTGATAACCTCCATGGAGAACCCCTAAAAAAAATAAAAATAAAAAATAAATAAATATATATATATTTTCTTCCCGTGTTCACATACCCTCGACGTCATTTTATTCGACTATTGTGGGTGCTGAGGCACGGGGGTATTCAGTGATGCCGCCGGTCGAAGAGACGCTTGCGGGCTATCTCTCGCCAGGCTCGGCATCGTCACTTAAGAAGCCCTCTCTCCCCTCAAAGCCTTGTAGGACAACCTCCACTTTAATGGGAAGGGCTTATCAAGCAGCAGGTCAGGCTGGTGCTGCTCTGCACACTATGCTGTTTTTCAGGCGTACCAGGCTGACCTCCTGGACGACCTGAGTGTGGGTTCTGCGCTTGACGAGCAAGCCTCAGACCCACCTCAGTCCTGACTGAAGGGAGGCTCAAAAGCAAAGTGTGGCGAGTCGTGCTCCTCCTCCCAGGGATTGGGGACAGTCTTGCCGCCCTCGCCAGCCCCCGAAGCAAGACCTCAGGACTACAAATTCTAGTAAGAGAAAACCCTGACGGTCTTGTGCCTAGATTAGGGGTAGCTCCCTCGGGACGGGCGCGTGCTTCACTTCACCCCTCCCGGTACCCCCTCGAAGCCCCTCCATTCCCGCCACCTCTTGGTGTTTCGGGTTGCAGAGGCTTCCGTCAAAATTGGGTGTTTTCGCTGTTCCTGCATTTTATTCAGGACGCGAAACACCCGACAACCCCTCAACAGGAAGTGTTAAAATATAATACCCATCTCATAGATCCTGGCAGTGTGGAAACTTCTGCCGGATATATTCTTTTCTGTGGGTCTTATAAGGGCGTCAGGATTTAATTCTCTCGCCGCTTTTCCGTGTTTCAACGGCGTGTTCTCACTACCGTAAACCGGAATTCTTTTTTTTTGTAAAAAACAAAAAAAAAAAAAACTCAATCTCCTGGTTAAAGGGGCCATGGTATGTGTTCCCCTTCCAGAGAGAGAGTTAGGTTATTACACTAAATACTTCCCGTTTCCCATGGAGGGTGAGGGGTGGCGTCTGGCTTAGATCTTAAAGCTTGAACTACCCGTGGGTGTTCAAGTCCAAGATGATGCCTGTCAAGACAGTCGTGTCTCAAGCCCTACAACTCGTTTGGCTGGTCACCATCGATCTTATGATGCACTTCTATATTTCATTTAGAAGTTCTGCCACAACATGGAAAGTTCCTGAGGTTCACTTTTGGGGGCGAAGTCTTCCAGGGTCAGGTTCTTTCACTCAGCCAAGCCCTTTTTACCCGCACATTCACAATGCATGATGTAGCGCTGGCTCCTTGCGACTCTGGGGCATCTGCATTCTGAATTACGTAGACGACTGGCTGATCCTAGCGCAGTTCCAGGAACTGGCAGTTCAGCACAGGGACATCGTTTTAGCTCATCTGTTTCTCTGGGGTTGAGGCTCAACGCCAAGAAAAGCGTCCTCTCTCCCACTCAGATCACTGTCTATCGGGGCATCGTATGGAGTTCAATCACAATGCGGGCACAACTGTCTCCCGCTAGGATTGAGTCCATTCAGATCACCCTGAGCAAAGTCAGGCTAGGTCAAGGTTGCACTGTTATCAGTATCAACGATTTCCAGGTCTCAGGGCGAACACGTCCATGGTGATCCCTCTGGACCTTCTGCTCATGAGACCGTTTTTGTTGTGGCCAAAAGCCAGGGGATTTCTTCCAAGGGCCAAAACCCCTGGGCTAAATAGGGTTACGCGCCTCAGGCTTCGTTCCCTTTCTATGTGGTTCAGACCCCGGTTTTCTGCCTTGGGTCCCACTCTAGGTGCGTCTTGTTGTCGCAGACTGCTAACGACAGACGCCTCCCTGACGGGCGGTGTAGCGGCCTTAAGTGGTTGTCCAGCTTAAGGGGATAGGAGGGTCGTCAGCTCGGTTGTCACAGTCACTGTCTCTGGTTGATGGCTGTATTTCTGGCCCTGAAATACCTCCTCCTGAGGCTGCCATATCTTGGTGCGGGTGGACAATGCAGCGGTAGCCTCTTACATAAATCTTCAAGGAGACCCACGTTCTTGTCAGCTGTATTTCTGACACGTCGGATTCTCCTTAGGGCCCAGGGTAAGCTCCTGTCACTCAGGTCAGTTATATCCCTGGATGCCCGTGATCACGGGAGCAGATTTACGGTCCAGACAGGAAATACCAACGTGGGAGTTAAGAACTCCACCCTAAGGTAGTAGTTGCCCAGAGTTCGCCAGCAAGGGTTTTTGCCTCTTACTGATAGCACCGCGCTGGCCGAACAGGGCTTGGTTCTCAGAGCTAATCTCTTCTCTCGACGACTCGCCTTGGGCGATTCCGAAGAGGAAGGATCTTCTATCTCAGGCACAGGGCAATATTTCATCCCTGCCCCGAATTGTGGAATCTTTCATGTTTGGCCCCTAAGGGTACCAACTGAGGGACACAGGGCTTTCTCCTGAGGTTATCGAGCCCTTTTTAAATGCCAGGCTTTTTCCACTTGGAACAAGTTTGGGTGAGATCTTAGGGCAGAAGAGGACCTCTTCGCCTCTATGGATAGCGCAATGTCTCCTCTACTTCTCCCTGAAATCACCCAGCCCCTTGGGTCTGGACGTTAAGGCACATACATGACCCGGAATGCGTCTGTATGTATTTCTTTCCCCGGTTTCTCTGCTCCGGGAGTCTTGGCGATGTTCACCAGCAAGGGTCTTGCCTCCTATTAATGGCGCCGGCTGGCGGACAGGATATGTTTCTCGGAGCTAATTCCTCTCCTTGACGGCTCGCCTTGGGCGATTCCGGACAGGGAGGACCTTCTCGTCCTTGGCCCGAATTGTGAAACCTTTCATGTCTGGCCCCTAAGGGTACCAAATGAGTTTCACAGGGTTTTCTCTTGAGATTATCGAGACCATTTCAAGTGCTAGGGCTCCCTCCACTTGGAACTGATCTGGGTAGATTTTACAGGGCAGAAGAGGACCTCTTCGCCTCTGTTGATAGCGCAATGTCTCCTCTACTTCTCCCCGAGTTGCCCAGTCCCCCCCTCCCCCTTGGGAGGGGTTGAACGTAGTAACGCAAATGCGCCTGCATGCGTTTCCTTCTACTAAAGTTCTTATTACAGAACCAGCTAACTGACAGTTTGTTTCAGTTCTGGATTTTCTGTAGAAAGAACTGTCAGCGGGCACTTGCCTTGCCACTGCCAGGTTCTATGTGGCCACTGCGGTTTGCCACGGCTTTGTGGGCGGGGTGCCCTCAAAGAGGCATCCTCATTATTGCCCGGGCCTACGAGGCGCGCGGTCAAGCTTCGCCAGTAGGTTTCAGGCGCACTCTACCAGAGGGCTCTCCTCCTCTAAAACCTTGGCTAGAGGTCTCCCTCTGCAGCGAATTTTTGATGCGGCAGGTTGTCCTCTCTGCACACATTCATTGGATTTTTATAGTTTGGATGTTTTGCCACTCCGGGCTCTTATGCCCTTGAGTCGGCATCTCAGCCCATGCCTAAAAAAGTGTGTGATGCGGCAGGTTGTCCTCTCCGCACACATTCATTGGACTTTTTTAGTTTGGATGTTCTGCACTCCGGGCTCTTATGCCCTTGAGTCGACATATCAGCTCATAACTGAACAAGTTTGTGATGCGGCAGGCTGGTCCTCTCTGCTCACATTCATCAGTTTTTATGACAAGTTTGTGGTGCGATAGGGTTCTCTTCGCACACATTCATCGAACTTTATGGGTTAGATGCTTTGCTACTCCGGGCTCTTATGCCCTTCAGTCGACATCTCAGCTCATGCCTGAACAATTTTGTGATGCGGCAGGCTGGTCCTCTCCGCTCACATTCATCAGTTTTTATGACAAGTTTGAGTTGCGACAGGGTTCTCTTCGCACACATTCATCGAACTTTATGGGTTAGATGCTTTGCTACTCCGGGCTCTTATGCCCTTGAGTCGACATCTCAGCTCATGCCTGAACAAGTTTGTGATGCGGCAAGCTGGTCCTCTCCGCACACATTCATCAAAATTGAATGGTTTAGATATTTATGCTACTCCGGGCTCTTATGCCCTTGAGTCGACATCTGAAGCTCATGTCTGAGACCTCTCGCGTTTTTGTGAGTACACTGCACAACCGTAGGGGTCCGGACAGCCCCAAGTGCGGCGGCGTGGGCATTGCGGTAGAGATGTTGCGCTGCTTTGCCGCACTGGGACATCCCAGGACTGCTCTTCAAAAAGAAGTATCTGACGACACCTGGTGACGTATCCATTTATAGCCTGGCCTCAGGTGCATCTAATGATTACATCAGCCGAGGCTATAAATTCCGGTCAATGTTCATTGAAGTGTTCCACACATTATTCAGCTCGGCTCACAGCTATAGCTGTTCCCCGTAGCGCTTAGCAGCGCAACATCTTGTTCCGCCTTTTTCAGGGAACAAGGGTTACACATGTAACCCGAGACGTTTTCAGGGTCAAAGAGCAAACGGAGCATGAATTACTAAAATAGGACAACAACAAAAAAATGTTTTTAAACAAATGAAAGTTTATTATAAAATTAGACAAATGTTTTGCTATAAGTACTCTGTATGTTTTTTTGGTGAGCTTTTAAATTTGGATGTGAAAAATTGTAGGCAGCAGTCAAAAAAATGCAGCGGAGTGTTAGGGCCGGAACATAATCTATGCAAGTACGCGAGAACATAGACGCATCTTGCAACGCAAGCTTGAATTCATGCATCGTTGCGTTCTGAAATGCGTCAGAACACAACTCATAAATTAACGCGTTGCGTTCTCAATGTTTCGCAAGGGGTGCTATAGCGAGATTAGTGTGAACTCTCCACTTCTAAGGTGTTTTCTCTTTCAACTCTACTACTATCATAGTGGCGCAATAGTTTAAAGAGAATATTACTGAGCAAGATAATTACTACATTTATAGCAACTTTTTTTAATGGCAAAAACGTTTGAAGGTAAATCTATCGCCCCCAAGAACGCACATTAAGCATGTTCAACCAGACCGTGTTTTGGCAATGTGGTGGCCAAGCATTCACAACTGCTTTATCGTACTTGCCTAGAGTATGTTTCAGACTTAAGAGGTTCAAATTCAATGTGTAACTCATTCGGCACCACTTGAGCTACGGACATGAATGATACCTCAAATCATGCAACTTGTTGAGGAGAGGTGTGCTATTTTTTTTCTCTAAACTATCAGATAATTTTTGCCTAGTGTATGATAAAACATGCAAAAAAAATTTTTTTTTTTTAAATCCAATAGACTTGCATTGAAGGAGGCACATGAGCCATATCTAGAGATCAGAATATCATATAGACTTGGGGGTGAGCTCTTTTGACTTGGGGCAGCAACCTAGCAAACACCACTCGTATTTTCAGAAAATATAAAATAACTTCTAGTTTAAGAATGACAGCACTGGTCAATAGTGGCCGGAATGAGGACAGTACTAACTCTCAAGGTGCAATGCCACACGTACAAATAAATTGCCAAATAAGGACATGTGGCAGCGGGGGCATGGTCAAGTGCCAGTCTGAAGAGAAAGCATTAAATTATGACTAACACCTCTCTCTAATTCCATTGAGCACAGGGGAAGCGGATAAAACCACCCATGCCACCAGCAGAAGGCAGAGAGTGGGATAGTCTGGGTCCTGAACCATTAGTATTGTGAAACCTGAAGAGTTTTTATTCTGAGACCTGAAGAGTTAGTATTGTGAAACCTGAAGATTCATTACTGTGAAGCTGTGAGTGTTGCAGTGTGTTCATTACAATATCATTAACTATGAGTGGAGCAACTCACCTTCCGTGTCCTCCTCATCACACAACTTCCACACTGGGGCCGAAACCCGGGTATTGAAGTACGCCCCATGAAGTCCGCCGAGTTGGCCGAGATCCTCCAGTCCCTCGCCAGTTTGCACCAAACAATCCCTGCTTGAGCTGCGCCAAGACCAGGGCCGACGGTTCTCTGAGATCCTGCAGGCTCAAGCAGAGGACCGCCACACAACCCCAGACAACCGCAACCAGCTGCCCCACGCTTCTGAAGATGAGGGGCGGAAAATGATGCCGAGGCCTTCTTCGACCTGTTTGAGTAAAAGATCGGGCGGTGGGGTAAGTGGCAGTGGGGACATGGTCAAGTGTCCATCCAGAGAGAGAGAAAGTGGTAAGGGCACTTACACCTGAGCTAAATTATGACTAACACCTGTCTCTAATTCCAGTGAGCATGGGGAAAGCGGATAAAACCACCCACGCCACCAGCAGAAGGCAGAGAGTGGGAGAGTCTGAGTCCTGAACCATTTGTATTGTGAAACCTGAAGAGTTATAATTCTGAGACCTGATGAGTTAGTATTGTGAAACCTGAAGTGTCTTTATTGTGAAGCTGTGAGCGCTGCTGTGTGTTCATTAAACTATCCTTACCTGTGAGCAGGGCCGGAGTGGGACTCATTTTCAGCCCTGGAGTTTCATGCCTTTCATGCCCACTTAAGTTCACGACTGACTATTAAAATAATGTAATTAAAACCTCAGTATATAAGTATAAAAAAAATAAAGCTAGGGTGTTTCCTTTTAAGACCTCCAGCTCCACTTATTCCACAACGAGAGTGCTTCTGTATTTACTTATTGGATATTTTTGTATAATTCCCCAATACTTTGGTATCTACATCACCTGCACTCTGTGAGTGGGCTGCGAACAAATAATAAATAAAAAAGAGTGGGCTGCTGTGAGTGCAGGCAGCCTAGGGACAGTATCCATATTTCAACCCAGTGGCATGACAACACCGGCCATCATGGCCAAAAAAACAGACCGGCCACAGGGAATTCTCCCAGTACTCCCGATTAGCCAATCCAGGCCTGCCTGTGAGTGGAGCAACTCGCCTTCCATGTCCTCCTTATCATGCAACTTCCACAGACACCAAATCAATAGGCTATAATTACAAAAATTAGTCAGATGAGGCCATCTGTAGAGACACTAGTGGAGATGGTTTTAGATCAGTTCTGTGAACTGTGAAATATTCTGTGAGCAGAATATTCAATTATGCAATATTCACAGCCTAACATCATGACAACAATGGCACAATACTATATGTAATACAACATTATGTGGTGAGGCATAGAACAGGAGGTGCTAAATATATCCTCACATTAAATAACTCAGTTTAACAAAGCTTCCTTTCATCCTTTGCTACCAAACTTTTATGTACATCTGTAAGTCAGTTTAAAAAGAGTAAGAATAATCTGGAGCTATTTTCAGGTCTTTTCTGGCCCATTTTCCAAAAAAACAAACAAAAAAAGCAGTCGCATAGGCCAAACTGAGAACACAGCATTGACAATCAGAGCCTATTCATGTGTGAATTTTGTTTAGTCCAGATGTATTTGAAACATTTTTTGACATTTTTATTATTATCTCAAAATAGTTTGAAGTCCAGACCCCCATGCAAAGCGATGAAACTGAAGCTGTTAATCCTTTAAGCTTGGATGGGACAGCCAGCGGCCTGCGAAACAAAACAAAATCCATAAAATAGTAACAACCACAGCCTTGACCAACACAAAATAGGTATTGTTTGAATGCTTAGAAGCTGTGCATTACAGTGCATGTAGGCAATATTACCTAAACTGAACATGAACTAAACTGAACTTGAAATTTGCAGTCATACCCGAAGTGTTCCATTTTGATAATTTATAAAACATTGCACTGTTCATATTACTGCAATCAGTAAAAACATCATACTGATCAAGGTAACCAGATGCATAGATCGTTAGATAATCCACACAAGCACAATGTTACATATGGCCACAAGGAGACCAAATACATGATGCAGACTCAATGAGTCAATGTACTCATAAAACCATGTCTTCATGCTATGCATACCTTTAGTCATTGTTGTGTTTGCATGTGTAATTTGTTCATATGAGCAATTATTATGATTTATTTGTTTGGAGAGTCTTTTGGACACATGGAGATGAAAATTTTTGGCTCAATTGTTTTTCCAGCAGTTTCTTAGGCTGAGAGTCTCAGAATGTATCATAATCTATACCATTAAAACATTGTAGAAGTTTTCTTTACAATGATACCATACACTTGATCCTCCTTGTTTGTTTTTTTTTTGTTGTTGTTTTTTTGTCGAGTTATAGGCCTTTATTTTTGGGTATGCCACTGAAACAGGAAATCTTTAACAACACCTTCAGATAGGGGGCCTGGGTAGCTCAGCAAGTAAAGACGCTGACTTCCACTCCTGGAGTCGTGAGTTTGAATCCAGGGCGTGTTGAGTGACTCCAGTCAGGCCTCCTAAGCAACCATATTGGCCTGGTTGCTAGGGAGGGTAGAGTCACATAAGATAACCTCCTCGTGGTCACAATAAAGTGGCTCTCACTCTCAGTGAGTTGTGATGCAGCAGAGAACAGTGTGAAGACTCCACACACACTATGTCTCTGCGGTAATACACTCAAAAAGCCACATGATAAGAAGCGCGGATTGACGGTCTCAGATGCGGAGGCAACTGAGATTCATCCTCTGCCACCCGGATTGAGGCGAGTCGCTACGCCACCACGAGGACTTAAGAGTGCATTGGTAATTGGGCATTCCAATTTGGGGAGAAAATTAAACAAACAGGGCATGCTCCCCTGTGATACATTTTTTAAAAGAACAGTACCAAAACATCTGATTTTAATGAGTTTGGGAGCAGGATTTCTATTTCTACACTTAAACCCAATAACACCTTATTTCTTTGAGATTAGTTATGTGACAAGAATAATTTTCTGACTGTAGCCATGAGTACACATGACTACAAAAGAGCACTCTACTGAGTTTGGACTGTGTGAGGGAAAATGTTCATTATCTACTCCATAACAGATATCCTGGTGCCATCACTTCCCCAGGTAAACTCTGCACACCTACACGACCATCCACATGATGTAAAAGAAAACGGGACTCATCGGACCAGGCAAACTTTTTCCACTGCTCCAAGGTACATTTTCGGTGCTGTAGGCATTGCCCATTGTAGGCACTTTCAATGGTGGACAGGGGTCATCATGGGCACTCTTTGCTGGCTACGCAGCTCTATATGCAGCAGGGTGTGATGAACTGTGTTGTGACACATTCCTCCCGTAGCATCAATAACATTTTCTGTGACTTGTGCCACAGTAGATGTTCTGCAGTTTGGACCTGACGGGATAGCTTTTGTTGCCCTCTCACATCAATGAGCTTTGGGCACCCAACACCTTGTTGCCAGTTTGTGGTTTGTCCCTCCTCGGACCACTGTCGGTAGGTACTCACCACTGATGACCACGAGCACCCCACAACACTTGTCATTTCAGAGATGCTCTGACCCAGTCGTCTGGCCATAACAATTTGGTCCTTGTCAGAGTCGCTCAGGTCTTTACTCCAGCCCATTTCTCCTGCATTCAACACATTGACTACAAGAACTGATTGTTTGCATTCCATCTAATCTACCCAGACTTTGACATGTGACCTTGTTTGGAGATGATCAACATTATTCACTTCACCTGTGAGTGGTCATAATGTTTTGGCCCATCAGTGCATATGTCAATACATATGGGAGACTGGGGCTAGTTGTCACAATGGGGAAGTTGTAACAAGTTCTATGCCTCATTAACTACAAGGCTTTCATTCAAAAGTAAATGTACCCAAATAGCAGTGGTTTTGTATGTTGTTTTCAAACATTTCTTTTAAAAGTTTTACATCAATACATTTTGTGAATTCCGTCTTCTATATATTTTCTTTTTTATACAGCCCCCCGCGACCCTGTACACAGTATAAGCGGTTGACGATGGATGGATGGATAAATGTCAGGTTGGGTAGTTAATCACATTTTATTGGGAAAATGTGTCATTGTATGTCTTATTGTGTTGTTTGTATTTCCTACAATTTATTAAAGGAATATTCTGGGTTAAATAAAAGTTCATCTAAAATCAACAGCAATTGTGGCATAATGTTGATTATCACAAAAAAAGTAACGTTAAGATGTCCCTCCTTTAACAAAAAAAGATTGTAAAACTGAATATAACTTTACACAGAAAAGGTTATTAAGCAATTTTATCACCAAAATCATGTTTACATCCATATTGTTTATGTCGTGTGGATGTACATTTAAAGCAGTGAGTATTTCAGTGTTTATGGATTGTCTCCGAATCACTTCCATTGTAAGTGCCTCACTTTAAATAACATTTTGCCACAATTGCTGTCGATTGAACTTAGCTTGTATTGACCTTGAAATATTCCTTTAATAACTATTTTTGTTGGACAGAACAATTGTTTGATATTTTGGTCATATTTTAAGACTTTTTCTGTTTAATTAATTGTTTTGTTTTATAATTGCTTTACTGTTTAAATATAGCTAAAAGTGTGCATTACAGTAGGGTACAATGGGATTAAAGGCCTCTCGGGGTAAAAAATATAATATCAAAATATATTAGTATTTCTTTTCACACAAAATATGTTGCTCTATCAAATTCAATCAAAATAAATGTATTTGTTCAATCTTGACACACTTTGTGACCAGAAAAAAAGCACATTTTCATAAAGTTTAGCCCTGTTGATACCCTTTAATTTGCCGAAATGCCCTGATGTTATGAAAAGTTAATGTCCAAGTGGCGTTTTTGAGTAGACATAAACCATGCTTTTTTTGTTTTTCTAAAAGATTTATATGATTTAATGGCATTTACAAAATTTGGTTAACCAAGAGCCCTTTTTTTATTGAGTAAAATAATTAGTTGTACTGTTATTTACATTTTAAAATATACTATCATTACTTTTGAAAATCACCTGATATGACGAAAGAGCAGCCGTCACTATTATATAACGAAACTATTATTTTTAATGATAATCAGTAGTTATGTTAATGGAAATATAATGTGAAACACACAGAACTACATTCCCCAAAAGTTCGCCGGAGTCAGTGGAACGCAGCCAATAGGCGCCAAGAACACGGGGTGACGACATCATTTTGATCCTTTTATGCGCGAACTTGACTTGTGTTGAGGTGATATTCGGCGCGAGGCGAGCTTGTCGTCATACAGACCTGGATCTTTCTGTGTGAAGGTGGGTGTGCTTGCATTCTTAACATCAACACGTTTGAAAATAGACGCTTATCCAGATGCGCAGATTTGTTAAAACGCAAATATATCTTGTATTGCATGCAGACCATCTACTTTGTCATAAAGGGGTTGTTCTGGAAGCATCTTTTGTGCATCTCAAGTTTAGCAAACACTCGCGACGACTTCATTGTATCAAAGTTGTATTTTGACTTCGTTTGTACCTGACGTAGTTACTTCAGGGTGTCGAATGCAACTCTTATATTAGTTTAATCTGTTAATATGGTATTTGAAATCAATATCATATAATTGTGATCTAGTCAAGTTGGTCCATTTCGAGCTCGCGCAAGTGAAAGTTCGGTCTCCAAATGCGTTTTACTAGAGGTTGAATTTCAGAATGTATTGTTATTGATGTACTTGACACTGCTCGTTGAAGCAGCCAGTTAACATCTTTAGGTTGGTGGGTGCCTGTGCAAATCGGTTGCATAATGTTTTGTGTGTGTGTGTCGAGTAGCATTAAGCAGGGCGGAGCGCTGCACGCTGTAACACATGATTGTCTTTGTTTGTTTGGGTTGGTTCTCTTAGTCTGTAATAAGCGCGTTTTTCTTTCTATAAAATGCACTTAAGATTGAGATCGATTCTAGCGAATGAACGCAAACACAATACTGATCCGTGTAGCACGAAACTGAATATTTGCCATGTCTTTTGGGTTTCACTTGTGCAGGTGGAGTCTGAGGAAGGGTACAGCGCGTGCATTTGAATAAAAACGCGCCAGTTTTTCCCGCGTATAGTTGACTGAACTATTGCCCGCCAAATTCAGAACATGTCCACACGTACATTTCAGTTGAGGCAAATGCAAATTACCCTCGTATCGTGTCATCGGTTACATTTTAGATCTAATGTACTGGATTAATCTTTTCTAGCTTGTGTATGTGAATTCACTTTCGGATTAAGCTAGTTTGGTGTCTAAATGCCCTTAACAGTGAGCTAAATCTGAAATCTATGTCATTTCTTCGTTAAGGTATATTTTCCTGAGGCTTTTTAATAAGGGGGGATTGTGGTGCTGCTTAAAACCATCAGCTAGCTTTGAGAGATGTACACTTTTGCTGCAATTCTGATTTGTTGCTGATTCCCTATTATTTTATTTTTTTATTTTATTTTTTTTTTTTCCCAGGCTTACATTGACTTGGTCTTCTACAACAATGGCCTCCGTGAGTGGTAAGAGAACTGCAATCATACATTAGTGTGAGATTGGATTGTAACTACACATTAGTAGTTAAGCAATGCAATCCTTGATTAAATTGTGCAGTTTCCAACTGTTTCATTAAAGGCTGTTTTCAGATATTCTGGTTAAGGAGTTGAGTAAGCGTGCCTCGGGGCAAGCGTTTGAGGTCATCCTCGGCAGTCCTGCTCCAGATGCTAAGAGCGAGTTCCTCCTCTCCCCTGTAAAAAAGAAAGACCTTTCCTTGGAGGAGATCCAGAGGAAACTAGAAGCAGCAGAGGAGAGACGCAAGGTGCATGTTCTTACATTGTCAGTTTTAAGAGTCTGCCTTGTTCACCATATGAGACATTGGGACAAATTTGTGTGTAAATAGTTACTAAAGCGAGATCTATGTACCCCAGTCGTTCTATTCAGTGATAAAATTTGCGTGAATGCATCTGCACACAAATTTGCTCTGCTTAGTTTTGAAGAAGTCATTATTTTTATTTGAGTGTAGGGGCATATGTGTATAATTCGAGTTGACCGTTTACACCATAGACACTAAACTGTCATTTATGACTAGCCTTTAAAGATGAATGGCCTGCATGAAAAGGCCAATAATTGCACCGTTAACATAATTTAACCCCTTTTATTGGAAATGCACATTAGTCCGAGGTTCTTGTCTTTTTACTTGGGCATAATGTATGCAAACTGTGCATTTTAAATGAACTCTTGTTCTGTTAAATTCACAGTGGTTGTTCTGGTTGTCGGTAGGTGAATTATTAATTAACCGAGATTCATGATGTATATTAGTAAAACACAAATTGTCACTGACCTATATTTTTTATCAATAGTCATTGACAATTTGAAGAGAAATATTCAAATATAAAATTGTCAGTGGGTATTTGTAAAATGTTGGTCAATGATTATGTATAAAATATCTCCAGTGACTGAATTTGTCTATTGCACTTTGTAAACAAGTCAATTTATTATTGGTAGAATAAAAAAAAGTGTTAAATAATTCTAAAAAATAATTTAATTGCCAAAACATTACCTAATATGTATAAAATATTTTCAATGCATATTTGTAAAATATTGGCCTGATTTTTATTTTTTTAATTGGATTTATTATTAAAATAAATAACTGTCAAGCTGCGCATCTTATCAAGTGGCTTGAGTGCGTTACACAGAGACATGGCGCATGTGGAGGCTTCACTCTATTCTCCGCTGCATCCACGCACAACTCTCAGCACACCCCACTGAGAGAGAGAACAAAATTTATAGGGACCACGAGAATGTTAACCCATGTGACTCTACCCACCCTAGCAACTGGGCCAATTTGGTTGCTAAGGTGACCTGGCTGGACTCATTCAGCATGCCCTGGATTCGAACTCATGACTTCAGGAATGGTAGTCGGCTTCAATTCTCGCTGAGATACCCAAGCCCCTGACCTCTCGTGAGTTGGGCACATAAAATGTCCTGGAAAATTGTGCCTTGGAAAGCATGTGAACCTCATTATTAAAGCATTGGGATTTGTGAAAGTTAAGGAGGTTAAGATAACCTCCTTGTCAGTTTGAACCTGTCTGGCCATTCTCTGTTGACCACATCAACAATACATTTCTGTCTGCAGAACTTTTTTTTTTTTTTTTTTTTGCACTATTCAGAGTAAATCCCAGGAGATCAGCAGTTACAGAAATCTCAAACCAACCCATCTGGCACCAACTATCATCCATGCGACTATCTAATCAGCCAATCATGTGGCAGCAGTGCATAAAATCATGCAGATACGGGTCAGGGGCTTCAGTTAATGTTCACATCAACCATCAGAATGTGGAAAAAATGTAATTTTGACCATGGCATAATTGTTGGTGCCAGATGTGCTGGTTTGAGTATTTCTGTAACCGCTGATCTCCTGGGATTTTCACACTTGACAGTCTCTAGAATTTACTCTGAATAGTGTCAAAAACATCCAGTTTGTGACAGTTCTGAAATGCATTGTTGATGAGTGGTCAACCAAGAATAGTCAGGCTGGTTTGAATTGACAAAGAATTGTGGTGCGAAGTATATCATGCGGGTGAGTGCGTTTTGGCAGCACGAGTGGGACCTACACAATATTAGGCAGGTGGTTTTAATGTACTGTGTGTGTGTGTGCATATTATTAATATTTTTTTATATGCACATCGATTATTCATACAAAATATTGTAGACTGTCCGATTATTCATACATGTCAGTCAAGGAAGATTCATAAAAGTAATCTGTTTATTACTGGTCTATCTGTACGTTCCTTTACTAGAGTTTGACAGTTCCATTGATTTTGTCTTTTAATGTCATTGTCATTAATTCTTGCTTTCAAAAGTCATGGGCCACTAAACATTTTCTTCTCCCTAGTCTCATGAAGCAGAGGTTCTGAAGCACTTAGCTGAGAAGCGTGAGCATGAAAAGGAGGTGCTTCAGAAAGCTCTAGAAGAAAACAACAACTTCAGCAAGATGGCTGAAGAGAAACTCAACCAGAAAATGGAGGCCAACAAAGAAAACCGTTCGGCAATAATGGCAGCAATGAATGAGAAATTCAAAGAGAAGGTAAAAAATGATCTGGTGTCAGTCTTGAATTTCTATTAAGATAATAGAAATTAATACATTTTGCTTTAATTTCCAGGACAAGAAACTGGAAGAGGTTCGAAAGAACAAGGAAACCAAAGAGGTCATCTGTAATGCAGGAAACTGAAGTTTACATTAACTTTTTTTTTTTTTTTTTTTTATACAGATGCAAAGTTTGTTTTTTCTTTGATTTCTGTTGATTGACTTTCTTTTTGGATGAAATTCATTTCTCAAGAAATGAAAAGAATGAGACCAAAAAGAGTGTTCCATCATGAGTCTAAATTCAGAAAACAAAAAAATGCATCTTTGGTTTGTAAATAGCAGTGATTTTTACATGTTGTGCACTCTGTTGCATGTTGCATCTGTGCACTTTTTCTTCTGCATGTGCAGCTTTGTCATCCCATATAAATGGTGATCCTCACTGTTACAGTATGTCCTCTCTTGAGCTTTTGTTCTTGCTTACATGAGGTTAGGAGTGCTTAATTCAGTTTTTCTGCTGTAAACAAACTTTCTGCACAAGACTGAATACTTGAGACTTTACACAAATGCAAAAATAGCAATACACTGTCGCATCTTGATGGTTAACTTGTCAATGTTTTCTGTTGTATTAAAAATAATAATAAAAAAAAAGAACTAACTCTAGTATTGGTATTCTTTTTTTTATTTATATATATATATATATATATGGGGGGTTAATTAAAGGCTAAGTGATAGTTGTACAGTGCTAATTTTATTATTTTTTTCCTCTGCCAAGTTTTTTTTTTTTTTTTAATTGTCTCTGATCAAATGTATTTGCCATTTATTACTCATTAAGCAGACTGCATCTGTCCCTCACTTTTTTTTTTTTTTTTAAATGGACGCTAGTCAGGCTAAATGCCATATGTTGAGCATCCCTAAAAATTGCGTTTTCAAAGGCATACCTACAAAGTAGTGCGTGTCAGCTGTTGAGATTAGAATGTAGGAGGATGGATCTGGTAATGGAAGAACATTGCACATTTTATGTAAATACCTCTCTGGTATATCATGGATTGTGTCTCCCTCTAGTGTACAATGTGTTTTTATACATTGACAATTTACTAGTGAAGAACCCTTATTTTTAAATGGTAATCTAATGAACAGTAGGCCTATGGTAATATTAGTTTAGTAATAATACAGATGATTCTGATCAGTAAATTAGCAGATCTCAGGAACAAGCATTTGATCAGTCAGGATACTTGCCTATATTTTAATTAATCAAATACACTGGAATTTTCATCCATAATCCTCTACCAGGACAAATTTACATATTTGAGCCAAAGATCTTTTGACAATGTATAATATTAACATTTTAATTGGCCCGTGGACACATTGCTGAACCCAGATAGCAAACTGACAGGACATTTTGAATTACTTCACTCCTGCCATAAATCAAACATTAAATCGATCTAATTGGTTTGCTTACCTGCCCTTGAAACAGTGTTTATTTCAGTTAGGTGAAACGACCTTCAGAACTGCCTTAATTCTACGTGGCATTGATTCAACAAGGTTCTGAAAGCATTCTTTAGAAATGTTGGCCCATATTGATAGGATAGCATCTTGCAGTTGATGGAGATTTGTGGGATGCACATCCAGGGCACGAAGCTCCCGTTCCACCACATCCCAAAGATGCTCTATTGGGTTGAGATCTGGTGACTGTGGGGGCCATTTTAGTACAGTGAACTCATTGTCATGTTCAAGAAACCAATTTGAAATGATTCGAGCTTTGTGACATGGTGCATTATCCTGCTGGAAGTAGCCATCAGAGGATGGGTACATGGTGGCCATAAAGGGATGGACATGGTCAGAAACAATGCTCAGGTAGGCCGTGGCATTTAAACGATGCCCAATTGGCACTAAGGGGCCCAGGGTTTAAAGTATTCCGGCCGGGGGCCGGATTTCCGGCTTGAGGGCAGGTCCGGCCTCCGGCGCAGGCAAAATTTATTAATCAGGCTGCAAATTACAGTCGGACGCACTTTCGGCGCGGACACGCTTGGAAAAAACGAGTGCGCCGCTTCCATTATGAGCGCGCATACCGCGTGGCTGCATTTGAAACTGGGAACTTGAATGCGGTTTAATATTTTCGAGTCAATTGATTTCACCTACCAATCATATGAGAGGAGCGCAGCTCTAACTAACGTCACAAGCCTATCAGAAGCAGAGCAGGGCGGGTCCTGGCAACAGTGTGATTGAGATCCATACCTCAAGTTAGCGTCGTCGGTGAAAGCATGGAGCGCAGAACTCCAGAAACAACATTAGGTGACTTAATGTCATCATGGATGAAAAGAAAGGAGATGTGAGTTGGTTGATTTCGTAAATTAGCTCAGGTCAGCATAATCATATTTTCTGTCTACACCTTTTGATGTTAGCCTTATGTTGACTGAGCTAACATTAACATACACTGCTGCTAGGTAACTTCAGACTGTTAGTTAAATATTTAATGTAGAACATTCTGTGTAGCTTACTAAAAAAAAACATTATGTGTAGGCCTACCATGAAAACGAGTCCATTTTAAACCGCTTTATTTTCTGTCAGCAATGTATGACAAGTAACGTTGCAGTGTGTACGCACCTTTAGTGCTGTCAACGTTAACGTATGCGATTTCTTTTTTTTTTTGTCCAGCTTTAATGTTTTAAAATATTTAACACAATTAACGCTGCATCCGTTCTTTGTCATTCTTTAGCTCTTATTAGTTATTAGTTTGTCCACCAAATGCTTTAAACCATTAATGTGCGACAAGACAAAAGAGAACGCACTTCAGTAAATGTCCTCCTCACACACACACACACACACACACACACACACACACACACACACACACACGAGGCACAAAAAGTCGCGAACCAGTATCGAATTCTCTTTCACGCTTGAACGAACAATAACACACACATTTATGCCAAAATGTCCGTTTTGTCGAGTATCCTCACAAGAATCAATCATTATTAACTTTAAATGAGTTAAATAAAATCTTAAATGGAAGTAAAGAGTAGTGAGAGAATGAGACGCGTGAGATCCTGTCACCAGCTGTAGATCTTAAAGTGACAGTAGCCACTAATTCTGTCTGTCAGTAAAGTTAACCAAAGAACAAAGGGAACAGAGAAAACTACTAACTACTCTTTGACTAAAGAACGCTTGTAGCTTTAATAAGGATTAATCGAATTTAATTTATAATTTATGCATTGCGGACTATTTTATAACCCTAAAATTTAGTATACTAAATAAAATATCAGTGATACTGGCCTTCATTAATAAAAAGATGCCATTAAGATACAGCCGTAATACTTAAAAATAAATGGTTCCATTTGAAAATAAGTCCGTCTCTGCAAAACAACCCCCCTCCCCCCCCCCAAAAAAAAAAGTTCAGGCTCAGCAATTTTTTTCACTTTAAGCCCTGGGGGCCTAAAGTGTGCCAAGAAAACATCATTACACCACCACCACCAGCCTGCACAGTGGTAACAAGGCATGATGGGTCCATGTTCTCATTCTGTTTACGCCAAATTCTGATTCTACCATCTGAATGTCTCAACAGAAATCGAGACTCATCAGACCAGGCAACATTTTTCCAGTCTTCAACTGTCCAATTTTGTGAGCTCTTGCAAATTGTAGCCTCTTTTTCCTATTTGTAGTGGAGATGAGTGGTACCCGGTGGGGTCTTCTGCTGTTGTAGCCCATCCGCCTCAAGGTTGTGCGTGTTGTGGCTTCACAAATGCTTTGCTGCATACCTCGGTTGTAACGAGTGGTTATTTCAGGCAAAGTTGCTCTTCTATCAGCTTGAATCAGTCGGTCCATTCTCCTCTGACCTCTAGCATCAACAAGGCATTTTCGCCCACAGGACTGCCGCATACTGGATGTTTTTCCCTTTTCACACCATTCTTTGTAAACCCTAGAAATGGTTGTGTGTGAAAATCCCAGTAACTGAGCAGATTGTGAAATACTCAAACCGGCCCGTCTGGCACCAACAACCATGCCACGCTCAAAATTGCTTAAATCACCTTTCTTTCCCATTCTGACATTCAGTTTGGAGTTCAGGAGATTGTCTTGACCAGGACCACACCCCTAAATGCATTGAAGCAACTGCCATGTGATTGGTTGATAAGATAATTGCATTAATGAGAAATTGAACAGGTGTTCCTAATAATCCTTTAGATGAGCGTACACACCCTCACTGTGACACAATTTAGGGACTGACATTTCCAGTCACAATTTTCTTTCATTGCATCTTTCTTTCTATAAAAGTGAGTGGTTGACTGAAATTCAATATTGCAATCTTTTGTATTTATAACATGCAATTGTGCAGTTATTTTGTTTCCCCCCTGAAAAATGTTGCATTCCCTAGCAAAAAAAAACACTTATCCAATGATTTACTAATCCCCCAAGCCTTTAAGTTGCACTTCAAACTGAGGATTAGTATCTTGCAAAACAACTAGTGAAGTAATATAAAACTTATCATGGCAAAGACTAAATAAATTTGTTTAGACTTGAGAAAAAGATTTGTTAATGCACACAAAGCAGGAGAAGGATATACACGTTTATCAAAACATTTTCAGGTGTCAAGAACTGCCGTGAGAAGTATTATCAAGAAGTTTGAAGAGACCCACACAGTGGAGAACAAGACTGGCAGAGGCAGGAAGTGAAAGATTTCAAAAACCTTGGAAAGAAAACTGAGGTTTCTAAAGACCCAAGAACAACTGCCAAGACACTAGTGAATGATTTAGCCAAGTCTGGGATTGCTGTCTCAATGAAGACAGTCGCTAGAGCCCTGCACAGGAATGGACTGCGAGGTTGCAGACTTCTGAAGAAGAGACACCTCCAAGCTAGACTGAAGTTTGCCAAGGACAACCTAGAGAAAAATGATGCATGCTGGAAACGTGTCCTTTGGTCAGATGAGACAAAACTAGAGCTCTTTGGCCATAGAGATGTTGCCTATGTTTGGAGAATGAAAAAAGAACACCGTTCCCACAGTGATACATGGCGGCGGGAGTATAATGCTGTGGGGATGTTTCAGTGCACCTGGAACTGGGAATCTCATCAGAAATGTCTATTTCCTATTAAAAAATACTGTTTGGAATTTGTTGTGGGGCCGCCCTGAACCTGTGGGCCCCTAGAATCTGTACCACTTTTCTCTCCACTAGCCCTGGGACTGCTGTACAGAAGTTTTGTTGGTTTTGTTTTAGATCTGTATTTATCTGTATGTTTACTCACAATGGTGTGTTTCTGTGCTTATCCTGGATTTCTCAACCGAGAGAAAAACGTGAGATTATGCCCGTTTATATGCCAATGTGAATTTGTCACACGAGAGACGTGTACACGGCACTCTTGTGAATGCACATATTGCTGCTGCCTGAAAGTGATGTTGAAGAGTTAAAAAGTAATTAAATGGTGATCAATTTTTGCCAAAAAAGTGGTCATATCACTTCAGAAGACATTAATTTAACCGCTGGAGTCATATGGATGATGTTTATGGTGACTGCCTGTTCCTTTTGGAGGATAAGATATTTTTCTATTTTTCTTCAAATGTGTTCTGGTGAAGAAAGAAAGTGAGGGTGAGTAAATAATGAGAGAATTTAATTTTTGGGAGAACTTTCCCTTTAAATTATGCAAACCTATAGTGACAATATGCTTACAATTATAACTAAAGGTTTTCTTGAAGGGTTAGTTCACACCCCCAAAAATAATTCTCTCATCATTTACTCACCCTCATGATATCCCAGGTGTGTATGACTTTCCTTTATCTGCAGAACACAAAGGAAGATTTTTAGAAGAATATTTCAGCTCTGTAGGTCCATACAATGCAAATGAACGGTGACCAAAACTTTGAAGCTCCAAAAAGTAATCCAATCAGTTTTGGGTGAGAATAAATCCTTTTCCATTATAAAACACATCAGCATCCTCCTTGGCGATCATGATTTCAAGTCTGATTACATTTATATCACCATCTAGCTCTTTCTGTGCATGCATCAAGCGCTAGGAAGTGTAACTGAGCTAGAAATCATTACTGTGCCTTGACACTACAATGGCACGATATACAGCGAAAAAGGTGCTCGTTTAGGTCTGTTCTCACCCAAATCAACTGGATCACATCAGAAGACTGATTAAAATACTGAAGTCGAATGGATTACTTCTATGCTGCCTTTATCTGCTTTTTGGAACTTCAAAGGTCTGGCCATCATTCACTTGCATTGTATGGACATACAGAGCTGATGTATTCTTCTAAAAAAAAGTTGTTTGTGTTCTGCAAAAGAAAGCAAGTCATACACATCTGGGATGGCATGAGGGTGAGAAAATTATGATGGAACTTTAATTTTTGGGTGAACTGTCCCTTTAACTTAACTAAAGAAAAACAGAAGACTTGCAATAAAAAACAATGTGATTCAAGTATTTCTATATTATCCACTTCAGTATCAAATCTTATCTGGTTAAAGGAGTATTCCCAATACTAAAACAACTCTTATGATGCCTTTAAAACCCTAAAGAAGTTGATGTATCCAGGGCGATTCAGCATTTTTGAGAGCAGCAATATTTCCTGCAGAGTCCCTGCAAATACTGAGGTCATGTGACTTTGTATTAAAACACTGGCATCAATTCACAATCTTCATTTAAAGTAACATGGCAGCATTGTGAGAAATCTACTGACCTCATGGTAAATGTTCTTACCTTGTGCATGTTGTATTCATGAACAATAGGCTACATGCTGCAAAGTTGTCAATAAAATATGTTGAAGAAAAACATTAAATGTTAAACAAAATTAATATGTTAGACAATAGCAATAAATGAATTTGTTTTCATGAATTAATGTATGAGGTATTTTTATGTTCTTGCCCTTTTAAGGGTTAATGTTCAGCAGGCTTACAAAATATTTTAAAAGTACTTTTTTCTGGAGTAACTCATGTGTAACATTTATTTCCATTGACATCTGTTTTTTGGTCTGCACCATGTAAGCTTGCAAAGGTGGAAAATTGCAATCAATCACGAGAAAGCCTTTACCATTCAGTGATGTGCTATGATGTGGCTCTGTTGAAACTGCATTTCAAGAGTGTGTCATTCCATAATAAAATCAAGTCTTATGAATGTAAATTCTACAGTTATAAAGAAATAACAGTTTATACTATTTTTAACTCCACCCTACAATATATCAAACATTATCTTGAGATATTTATTACTACAATACAATAAATAATACCACTGTCTTCTGTATTTGAGCCGATTTGGGGTGGATTTACTGCAAAAAAAAGTTCTTGTACATTCTTGTAGCAGAAGAGTTAATCATTGATAAGACAATACAAAAAGCGGCTTTAGAATACAATGTATTGTTTACTACTATATTATTGATCATAAGTCAATCATTGGCATACAGTTCACAGCAATACATTACACAAGTGAATTTGTCAATCAGTTGGAGATTTATTATGAGGGCTTGTTTAAGAGCCCGTCAATTTACACCTGCGTCAGACATGCTTGTGTAGCGTCTCGGGTGCATTTCGTCATAAACATAAAATGTTTAGGTCACTGTGTCAAGTTAAATATAGTTTAATACTCAATCTTTAAACATCTTGAGATCTCTTAGTTCGCATTTGCGATCCTTCAAGTGTTTTGAACGCAAGAACGTAACGCATGTTTGTGTTGTGCTGCTGCTGAAAGGTTGTTTTGTTCACTGTATAAACTGTGTGTTGCTCATACAGCTAAAATTTCACTTACTGCCCTCTGGAGTAAACAGGTGGTACTACAAGCTTGCATTTCTCAGGAATCTTCCTTATTACAGTCCGGGGGCATAGCGATTAATTGCATACATTTTTTTAACAATATTTTTTGTAAGATTAATTGCACCGAATTAACGTGTTAAATCGACAGCCCTAACGTAAATGTATGTTATATTGTTGTGAGACATACAATTATAATATTATAAAGATAACTTGACACGTCTACCTTTTGCCATGCTAATTTTGACCTCTATGAACATTAGTGCAGAAAATGCCACAAGATTTGTCCCTAAAATTAAAACACAGTCTTATAGAAAGTACTAACAGTTAACATTCATTCGCCTTGTGTATTATTGACTGCACCACTGCAACACGTGTCATAGGACATTCTCGAGTGGAAGAGAGATAAATGAATGAGCTAATGTTAAAGAGCTAATTCTTTAAACTTAAAGAAAATATTAGTGAAATTGATCATGTTGAAGTTGACCATCTACAACTGAAATGAGTCCAACATGGTGAATAATCTAAATTTACTTCAGTTACCGGATGCCTCATGGAAAACTGGGCAGTGCGCAAATAGTGTATTTAATTACAAAATTATCAAGCGGGAATGTTTTTAAAACACTGAAGGATGAAACTATTCCAATCTAAAGTGATTTTCAACACAAACACTGTGTAAAATGATGAATAAAAGTACACGTATGCTTACTTTTGTAAATTCAAAGATGCGCATGCACAAAACATATGATTTCTAAAAATCGGTTTGCCGTAGGCTACATGTTGATGAATCAACATAATTACGACATTGAATATATGTTCTATTTTCGACCTAACAACGTTCTGATGTACCGACTAAATAGTGAATGTTGATACAACATTGAAAATTGATGGACTACTGATCCCAACCTTTACAACTAAAAATAGATGTTGAAACGACGTATATTCGAATACGATATTGTATGTGATGTATTTTCAAACTGTAGATAAATGTATTTCAGTTACACGCTAGCAGGATTGGGGAGTAACGGAATAACATATTTAAAATACAAAATATGTATTGCACTACATTGCACTACAGTTAGAATTTAAATCACTGGTAATTAGAATACAGTTACATTCAAAAAGTATTTTGATGACTCAAATACAATACAATACAGTAATTGATTACATTGCATTTTATTGTCATTTATTTTATTTAATATTTAGTCCTTTCAGATGGAAAACATCTATCCATATAAATGATGTGATCCAATGTGCATTTGAACAGCGGTGAAACACTTTCTTATGATGTGTTACATTCATACGAGCAGACAGAGAATAAGTTTGAAGTAAGTTTGGAGCAGAAGAAATAGAAATAAACCTTGTGTAAATGGTCAGATATACTACTAAGCTAAAATGCTATTTCTAGCCATTTTACATGCACATGTTACCAGACACGATCATATTTTTTCATCAAGAAAATTCACATTGGATCATAATTTCTTTTTTTTCTTGTAAGACCTTTGATATTAGAACAAAAATACCTACTTGACCGTAGATCTCCAAATGGGGCATCACTTTAACTCACGGTTAGGTTAAGGGCTCCCTATAGCTTTAATGGCGATTTTGAGCTCACCCCCTTTTTGGAGCAATGCCTACAGCTATACCCTTCTCAAGCTATACCCTTCTCTATAACCTTAGTTTTGGTGGCTCGTGAACATTAAGAAAAATGTCCTTAATAACATACATGGTATACCAGTGAAGGAGGTGGTAGATTATTTAGGTATCAAGATGTGTAAAGATCAAAAGGAAAGAAATCATTTGAATTTTACACCAATTATTGGGAATACTAAACAAAAATTAAATTCATGGTTAATGAGAGATCTATCATTGAAGGGTAGAATATTATTATCCAAAACTGAAGGGTTATCACGCTTGGTGTATACAGCTCTTGCTCTAGATGTTCCACACTCAGTCATAAGAGAAGTAGATTCTATTTAGTTTAATTTCATCTGGAAGAACAGACCACACTATTTAAAAAAGACGATTCTATGCAATCCAATTGAAGAAGGTGGTCTGAATGTACTTGATTTTAATACTGCTAATTGCGTATTGAAGAATAAATGGATAAATAATCATTTGTGCTTTAAAGACAAAATATGGAATATCATCCCTGACCTGATATTTGAAAAGTTGGGAGGTTAGGAATTTGTAAATTTTTAATAATTTTTAATAATTTTGATGTAAACAAGGTTCTGATAAAGCTATCTTGTTTTCATAGACAGGTCTTTTTATTATGGATGCTCATTTATGAACATAACTTCTCTCCACACAAATCTGTCATTTGAAATATAAAGAATATTGTATTTAAAAACAAATCTTAATTTTTTTAGAAACGAAAACGGTATTGTAGTGGTGATACAGTTATTTAATAGTAATGGACAACTTTTTAATTATTGTGAATTCCTTAATTACTATAAGTTTCCAGTAACTGCTGAAGAGTTTGCAATAGTTTTTGATGCCATTCCTGGTGGCCTTATTCAACTCTTATCAGGTGAAATATCCTCTGAGTGTAACTCTGTATATAATACTCACATAAGTATTAATGGTGTGGAGGTTTTAGATAAAAAAATGTAACAAATTCTTTATAAAAACAATATTCAGAAATACAAATCCAATATGGTTTGTACCTAAATACAAACCATATTGGATTTCATTGTATAATCAGATTGAATGGAAAGAGGTCTGGAAGTTACCTAGTAAATACTGTCTCACCAATAAAGTTAAAGAAATCACATATAAAGTTATTCATTTAATTTACCCAGTGAGACAACCAGTCTCAAAATTTTTTAGAGACATGGAGACTACATGTGTCTTTTGTAAATTAGAGGAAGAATCCATAAAACATTTATTCTTTGAACATGTGTTTACCCAATTTTTTAGGATTGATATTGAATATCTAATAATTAAACACACAAAATTACAAATTCATCTAACTGGTAAAGATATATTTTTATTGTATAAGAATAAGAGTTTAGAAGATAATTTGGTGATTAATCTGTTAATTATATATGGAAAATATCATATACACAAACAAAAATGGGCAAACAATAAACCTAACATCATACCATTTAAAACTGAACTGATGAATTATATTGAGTCTCTAAAAGATGCATCTATCTTTTCTGTTTATACTCTTTGATGCGACTATGATTGTAACAGTAAGTACATTGTGATCCTATGTATGTATTTTTTGTTGTAATTGTTCTATAATAAAAATAAAAAATAAAAAAACATTGTTACTATGGTAACGATAGTTTCCGCTAAAATCGTTACTGCTGTAAAATTATAATAAATGTAGGAGCAGTTTAAAAAAACGTAATTTTTTTTTTTAAGAAAAATATTTTACCGGTTGCTAGAAACATTAATGCCATTGGTCCACGTCATCGGTAGGTGTGACCTGAAGCTCCACCTACCTTGAGGCCGACAGATAATTCCTGTTTAGTCAGTCAAGATCAGTCAACATGAACACCAGCGTGCAGGTATTAGCGAGCTGGTGATAGTCTACAAAAGAAACTTTCAAGTGCCTATTCACTCATGTGCCATCTGCAGTGAAATTCATTTGCATATCTTCCCAAAGATATGCCTCTTTCATCCTTTTTTTTTTTTTTTTTGTCTGCATTTATATTCTGTAAAGAACATCCATCTTTGTATCAGTGTCATCATAAGTTACAATAGCAGAGTGTTATTGACACATATCATGGCTGTGTAGTGTGTTGGCACGTTAGCTTCATGAATTTAGAATATAAAAAAGACAAATTAAAAATGTTCTACTGCATATATATTACTTAAAATAATTATTGAGTGGTTAAAACAACTTTTATTGATCTCATGTGAATTCTACACATAGAATGAGGCATAAAGTCATGGATGGCAGATATTAAATTCACATTAGTTAAGGTTTTAGTTAGCATCCTCATATTTAAATGCTCTTCTAAATGCCTCCCACAATGGTGTGATGGTTGTCTGAATGTTCACAAACATTATACCATTGAACTTCTTTTTAGCCATGAACGAAGAACATCTCTGGAAGTATATCAGGGGCTTAAGAATATATTAACCAAGACTGGCATATATGTTGACAATATTATACCAAGCAAACATAAACATATTCATTTGAACAGAAATATTCCAGTCACATAAATAAAAGTAAAGGCACTTAGTATTTATTTATTTATTTATTCCTCCCGATGTAGTTCTCCATTAACAATGCCATTTTATTCAGTTGTGTTCTCCTGGTCATGTGATCTCAACACATCAGCCCCCATGAGGTGACCTATCCTGCTCCATGTCAAATAAAACAGCTTTTAGCAAGTTTATTGAATATTTTTAAGATTTGTGTAATTTGAAACTCTTCCTCATTTATCAATCTTCATCTGTTAAATTAAATGTGATTAAAAACGTCAAGGGCATAAAAACATCTTGGTTACTGATATAACCTCTGTTCCCTGCTGTGCCAGCTGTGCACCAAGGCGTCCTTACCGAGGGGATCCTCAGACAGGGAGTACCAAAGAGGGTAATAAGAGGACCCTCGAGAGGTGAACAGGTCCACCTGCACCTCCCCAAATCTCTCCCAAATCAGCTGGACTGCATGGGGGTTGAGTCTCCGCTCTCCACGGATTGTTACCTGTTGTGAGAGTGCATCCGCTGCACGATTGAGGACACCCGGGAGGTGAGTGGCTCGCAGAGACTTCAACATCTGCTGACTCCAGAGGAGGAGGCGGGTGAGTTGCAACATGCAACGTAAGTGTATGCCGCCCTTGCAGTTTGTGTATGCCATGGTCGCTGTGTTGTCCGTCTGGACCATGACGTAGGAGGACAGCCTTGGTTATAGGCAGACAGGGCGTGGGACTTCGGAGGCCTGTAGGCGGCCAAGTCGCGCCACGGCAGGATGTGTTTAATGGCCTCCGTCTGCTTCTTCACCATTAAGAACTGTTGTGCAAAGTCCTCAACAGTGTCGCCAAAGAGCCTCCCTTGAGAGATGGCCGCATCGAGAAGGCAGACCTCCTTGGCATCACGCATCTCCACAAGATTGAGCCACAGGTGTTGCTCTTGGACCACCAAAGTGGACATCGTCCAACCCAGGGAGCGTGCCGTGACTTTCGTCACCCGTAGTGCGAGGTTGGTCGCGGTGTGCAGTTCCTGCATGAGCCCTGGGTTGGTCCAACCCTCGTGCAGGTCTATAAGCGCTTTGGTCTGGTAAACCTGCAGGATGGCCATGGCGTGCAGGGCGGAGTCCAATGGCATTGTAAGCCTTCGCCACTAACGGCAAAGAAAACGTACATGCCTTGGAAGGGAGCCTTGGTCGGTTCCTCCAGGTGGCTGCACCCTGCTGGCACGGGTGCACCGCCATGGCGCACTCAACCTGGGGAAGCTTGACATATCTCTTGGCCACTCCGCCGTCGAGGGCATTCAGGGTGGACAAGCTCACAAAGCATGTATGGGAGGAGAAAGGTGCCTTCCATGACGGGAAGGAAGGCATTGGGGTGGGGTGTGGCCATGAGTTGCGCTCCGAGTCCAGAAAACAATCATCCATCTGCGAACGCTTTGGGCAGGGTGGAGGGTTCCACTCAAGCCTGATGTTCGCAGCTGCCTAGGCAAGTACGGCTGCCAACTCAGCGTCCACTTTATCCTGAGCACTATCGCCCAAGACCAGGAGCCCACCCTCTGATGTTGCAACTGACAACTCATCCTCGTTGCGATCCGCGAACGAGACATTAAATCCGCCCTGAGGCGGACGGCTTGCCTTGCTCGTGAACTCTACAGGGCAGAACGAGCATGCTGGGGGATGGGAGGTCCGCGGGAACTAAGCCAGTGCAGAAACTCCCATATCCACATCCAAATCACCCATGGAACTTGCCGACCCAGCCGCCTGAGTTTCAACGCAGTGGCTTTCTGTTTCACATAGAAGTAAGAGAGCAGCGACCGCAATGTTCTCACGGGCATGTTCTCACAGTGAGAACATGACCCCCTCCACAAAAGCTGCCTCGAGACTTCGTGGCCATTCGGTGAGGAGAGATAACGGCCACACCCAGTAGCTCAAAGGCAAAAGGACATCTTTAAAAAGACGGTAATCGTTTGTGCAAGCTCATTTAGAGAAAATGTACTCTCTTGAATATACTCTTTTTTTACACCTGTAGACCCAGCCGCCGAAGCTCCCAGGGGAAACACAACAATCGACCATGCGAGGGTGACCGCTGATATGTGCCATAATTCCAGCAGCAAATAGTGAGATGATGGGACGAACACACATGTGCGCTCGACTCCGAAGAACAAGATTGAATGAGTGGCGCATGGCATCTCCTTTTCCGAGGTGGAGAGCGGCCTGCATGAACCACTACTGTCACTACATTGACACAACATTGAGTGAGTGACAGATAGGGAACTTACTTTTATTTCTGTGCAACATTATGAAATATACAGTTCTTTTTCACATTGCAGAATTTTTTATGCAGTTTGTATTTTTCCCATATTGTTAAAATCTATGGCTGGCAATATAATTATATAATTGTGATTCATTTTATGATTTCCAAGCCGTTTTAAGCAGATTGAAATGGGCCAATGTCAAATTTGGATATATGGTAAATTTAAACTTTATACTGTACACACACATATATGTCCACAAACACACACACACACACACATGTAGTGTTTCCATGTTTTATGGGGACTTTCCATAGACATAATGGTTTTTATACTGTACAAACTTTATATTCTATCCCCTAAACCTAACCCTACCCCTAAACCTAACCCTCACAGAAAACTTTCTGCATTTTTACATTTTCAAAAAACATAATTTAGTTTGATTTATAAGCTGTTTTCCTCATGGGGACCGACAAAATGTCCCCACAAGGTCAAAAATTTCGGGTTTTACTATCCTTATGGGGACATTTGGTCCCCACAAAGTGATAACTACACGCACACACACACACACACACACACACACACACACACACACACACACACACACACACACACACTCTCAATTTGTCATTCAATGCAAGTGAAAGTTGGCCAGAAATTTGAAGCTCCACAAATCACATAATGGCAATCCAGAAGACTCCAATGGTTAAATCTGTGTCTTCTGAAGTTACATGATAGGTGTGGGTGAGATACAGATACATATTTAAGTCCTTTTTTTACTCAAAATATTCATTTTCACATCTGAAAGTTACATGTGATGACTGTTTAGTTTCACTTTCACATCTGAAGATTTAGAGTAAAAAGGGACTTAAATATTTATCTTTTTTTCACCCACACCTATCATGTCACTTCTGAAGACATGGATTTAACAACTGGAGTCTTAAGAATTACATTTATGCTGCCTTAATGTGCTTTTTGGAGCTTCAAATTTCTGGCCAACATTCATTTGCATTTTATGGACATACAGATCCGAGATATTCTTCTAAAAATCTTTATTTGTCTTCTGCAATAGAAAGAAAGCCATGTTTCTGGAATGGCATGACTGTGAGTAAAAGATGAGAGAATTTTCATTTTTGGGTGAACTGTCCTTTTAAGGAAAAATAACTAGACAATGAATATAGAAATGAACTATATATATATATTAAACACACACACATACACATAATACCCTTCAAAAGACAAATATAGTTTTATTCTTGAAAGAAATTGATGCTTTGCTTCAGATGCATTAAATTGATCAAAAACACCACCTTAAAAATTTGCAATGCTGCAAATTTCTATTACTGTTTGAAATAACTGCTTTTTTATGTATTTCAAAATTCTGTTTTTACCCATGCTGTCAAAACCCCATTTTCAGCAGTCATTATTCCAGTCTACTACGAAATAATGTCAAATTTGAATTGATTCTAATGTGCTAATTTGGTACTCAAGAAACATAAATTTTTGTATGAACAGTTGATAACATTTGTGCTACTTAATGAAGTGTGGACATCACAATACAATGTCATTTTTCATTTGCTGAAGTATTGAGTAAACCTGCATTTCTTACAAGTCACTTTACCATTGCAAGGTTTTTAAAAAAATGGACAAAAAGAAACAAATCTCTCTAAAAATCAGTTTCATCAGCAACAGTGAAAAGAAGACTCTGAGATGTTGGCAGTTCTGAAACTGGCAAATAAGAAGAAAAGGGTAGATTGTGCAAAATAACATTAAGATTGAGTGATAATTAGAAATGAGCATTATGGATAGTTAAGTCCAAGTTTGATGTGTTGAGCTGTTAGAAAGTTTGATTGTGAGGTCAATGAAGTGTTTTACAAACCAATCACACTACTGGAAGTTCTGCAGAAAGCATGGGATAAATCTTCACCTGAAGATCTAGAATAAACTGACTGCTAGAACGCCTAAGGTGTCATTGATACAAGTGCATAATTCTTGGATGAACAGAAACGTTGAAGAATACAGTGTTTATTTAGGTAGAAATATATCTATTTTTTTTACATTATTAAAGTCTTAACTGTAATGTTTGATTATTTTAAAGCATCCTCTGTGAATAAAATTACCAATATTGTCCACTGGGGGGAGCACTGCACAAACACTTCAAATCCATGGCTGAAATGTGCACATGATTTTCTGTTGAAACTGCATCTCTAACAGCAGAACAAGATGACATGCTGACAGAATGTGTCACTGCGCTTCATAACGAATCTCTCAACTCTGTTCATGTACAGCTGAGATTAGTGATTCACACTCATTAGTGTGACTCATTTACAGTGAATCGTTTCTTGAAAGTTATGCTCTCAGACAGGGAAAACTTACGGCCTGTGGGCCGGATACGGCCCTCCACGTGGCTCATTTATCCTAAAAGCCTTTTTTCATTGGATATTTCAGTTATGTTGCATTGGGACCTTACGTGCCTCCACAAGCTTTTAACATGCTCAGAGTTGCCAGATAAGAGAAACAACACCCTCAATATGAGATTTATACTTGCGCAAATTGGAAATATTCCACCTAATGTTATACTTATTTTGTGCATTCTGGAAACCATGCATGGGAGTGCACTCTTTCTAGCACTCGCTTTCCCCTTTGAAACAAACTTAGCGATCTCTAGTGCGATATGCTGCTTCTAGTCCATTCTTGAGGCTACTTGTGCAGTTTGGTGCTACTATGTTTGTGAGCAAACCTTCTCAGTGATAAACTTTAATAAAATATATAAACATAGATCTGGGCATCATTGACATGTGGAGGGGGTAATCATTGACAAGCGAGCAAATTTGTGCAATTTAGAAATGTTTAAGTCCCTCACGAGGGTCCTGTATTTTAATTTAACTCTTGCAGTAATCCTTTCTCATAGTCATGCAGCCTGTTTTATTCAGTTGTGTGCTGAATGGAAAGCCAAACCATTGGCGGACGAACTATTGACGATACCCGCATCACAACCCTTTTTGCGCATAAACAGGTAATGTTTTGAGAATAAAATAAGTAAACTGTTAATAAGTAAACAAACATTAAAAGCTCAAAAATTTTAGATTTTCTTATTATTTTATCATGATTATTATTTGTTATTGTTATTAAAACAGATCCCTCATGTAGAACGTATTTAATTGAATAATAAATTACCAGGGAAGTAGAAATGGTAAAACAAATAATTAACTTTATTTTATTTTAATAATACACCGCCTTTCAAACTGTTCTGAAATGAGTTTCCTTAAAGGGACAGTTCACCCAAAAATGAAAATTCTCTCATCATTTATTCACCTTCATGCCATCCCAGATGTGTATGACTTTCTTTCTTCTGCTGAACACAAAGGTCTTTAGAAGAATATTTCAGCTCTGTAAATCCATACAATGAAAGTAAATGGTGGCCAGAATTGAGGGTCCAAGCAGCATAAAAGTAATCCTTTAGACTCCAGTGGTAAAATTGTTTTACTTAAAATTTTACTCCCATCCCAGTAGGTGGCGGTATGCATAAAGAATGTGAATTGGCAAAAACAAAAGAAGAATGTGAAAGTGGAGATTTACTGTCATTATATGACGAAAGTATTTCAGAGATCAATGTTTGTGTTTCAACTGAAGTTATGATAGTAATAAGAAGTTTTGACAGTAGCCGTCCCATGTATGGGATTATGCCTGGGGGAGTGGTTGTTTCTTCTCTTCAATATCGATATAAATATCGTTCTTTTCTGCTGTACCGTCAATGATGCACAATTTGTGTCACAGTACTAGGTGGTAGGTAGTCTGCCCTTGTCCTCAGTTAAGCCAATTGCCTTCAAAATGTCTGTGCACGGCCCTGGAAAGGCATTAATTGCACTGAACTGCAATGTTGTTTCCCTTTTGAAGAGACAAGAATGTCAAAATTTCCACGAAAATAATACATTTTCTCCAGTGGCCATAGTGATGAAACAGCCCTTTTGATAGTTTGACCTTGTTTGCCTCGAGAGCACAGTGGTGATGAGACAGGTGTTTTTTGCTCCTGACACACGTGAGTCACAAGAGATAACCAGAAGAGATTTCGAGCATGCATATGGTCGGATCTGACTGTACACACTCTGCATACTCTGACAGTACAGGAATTCAGATGGAGTTAATGTTTAAAGCTGAAAGAAGCACCATGGCTGAAGCTTATAATCACATCATACTGTCACTTCAGTCTTTTTTCAGAGCTTTTCCAACCTATTTACCTGCTAGCCACTCACCCTAACAAAAAAAACCTTTCACACCTCCACTCGCCAGCTGACCTCACCACAGACTGCATTTCTTAAAGGTCAAACAACTTACATTTCACACTCAAAAGTATTTAGAAAGAACTCTGTGTTGCCACAGCATTATTCCAAAGCAGAGATGAAAATAAATAGTCACAACTGACAGTAATCACTCCTCTGATGACAGGAACTGGGGACTTTCACTGTAATTAGTGATGTTTGCTATGTGAAGCATCAATTACTATAGAGTGCAACAGTCTGATTCCACAAGTAAAAATCCCATTCATTTTTTCCATAGACACGTACATTTTTAACAATAACATATAAACCTTTAAAGACAGATCTACCATAAGGTTGTTAATCGATGGTATCTTGAAGCCATAAGTCAGCATTATTTAAACTTTATTTATTTCTTTTTTTAAATCTTGTTTAAAGGAATAAATCACCCAAAAATTAAAATTCTCTCAGAATTTACCCACCCTCATACCATCCCAGAAGTGTATGACTTTCTATTGGAGAACACAAATAAAGATTTTTAGAAGAATATCTCAGCTCTGCGGATCCATTCAGTGCAAGTGAATGGTGACCAAAATTTGAAGCTCCAAAGAGCACATAAAGCCAGCATTAACGTAATCCACAAGACTTCAGTGTTCCATCAGGTGGCGCTGTAGCCCCGCATCAACCGGCAACAGGAAGGCATGGCCAAGGGGTCTTGTGCTATCACCCGGCATCGCAGACAGAAGCAGGACAGCGGGCCGAGGACCACTCGATGGCATATCTGGGGCCAGCGAGCTCCTCTCTCTCCCCTCTCTGCTTTCTCTCTCCCTTTTGCTATTCCTGCCCCTCCCTTTCTCCTCTCTTTCACCCTGTTCCCCCTCCCAGGCACGGACAGGTCGGGTCAGGAGAACGGTGTGACCAGTCACTGCTCCCTCCCTAGAGATGGGTGGTGGGGAGTAGGTCACAGGCCAGAGTAATCCCCGACTTGAGTTCGGCGATGGGGGTATGTGGTGAGCAGGGTGGAGCCGAGCGGCGTCAGGGCAGAGTGAAGCCGGAAAGATAAGTGGCGAATGACTTTCACCACAATGTGTTGCTCAAGCATCTGCCCTCTTGACAGATAAGTGCCCTTTTTGCAATGCTTTTTTCTATTTCTTTTTCTAATTTTATATTTTAGTTTTTTAAATTTGGCCAATGCATCAACTCTCATTTAATAGCGTGTTGAAATGCCCGACAACTGCTTTTGAGTTCTAATTCTGCAAGACCGCACAAGCCCCTACCCCTCCCTCTTCGACTTCCCTTGTCACAGCCACCAAAGTTAATGCACGCAAATCGAGTGCCCTGCGGAGCAGCATCCACATCTCGCCTTCATTGGTGACAGACATGCAACGATAGTGTTTGCCCTAAGCTTCGGCATTGTTTGTCACTGTTGTGAAATGAAACCACTAACATCTCAATACAGCCAGACTAACTTAGGCAAGAGCCCTCCATTAAGCTTAACAACAAGCAAGCTAGTCTGGTGTTGGCATAAAATAGCATTGTGAAGCTGTTGTCAATGAAAAATGAGTGAACTCCGGCAGGCTAGTTCCTTTTCAGGCAACTGAAAAAAAAAATATATGCATTATGTGGTTAATAGTCAATCATAATTGGATATCAGAAACATTAGCCGACCTGTCACCAGTCAGTTTGCAAATATATGATTCGTCCACTGATTAGCAAAAGCTTTAAGATATAGCCTAGTAAATTAGTGATTCTTACTCTTGTGACACAAAATTGACTGGTAATTGTAGGAAGCCAAATGATTGTCATTTCAATACAATAGTCCAGGGCCTTTACAAGCTCAGATTTAAAAGATTAACTGATCATCTAAATGTAATTTTAAAAGCAGAATGATCCTGGTCCCTTCACCTCAGAACACATAACACACTTAGCCTAATTGTTGTAACTGACATAGGCCTACTTTGTAATTTGGAGGGTAGATTGGCTGGTTTATTATTTTATTTATTCAGAGAACAGCCTTTTTCAATTTTGTGTAAAGATTTGTTGAATTTGAATGGTTATAGACCATTAAGGCATACACAATGTGCCAATGCTTTCTCTGGTGTTGCCTGTTCTTGTGATAAATGTAGAAATAGCAGTGTTTCCCATTAGTTACCTAGACTGTGGCGGCCCCCCACAGTTTCATTATGACCCGAAAATATTTTTACACTTCTCATAATAGCATAAAAGATCTATAGCATTGTGTATTGCACCGTTGCTTCTGCAAAGACTCTCTCACTCCCAGTCAGCATCTGAGGAGCAAGTTCAACTCCGGTAACCACTTTTGCTTCACGTCTTTTGCTCAATTGTATGCTCTAGTTGATTTTGTGTTTTGGCCATTTGTGAACTGCGTTAAACTCTGCGTTTAACATGAATTGTGGGTGCAGATTTTTTGCCATGGCGTCACCATTCATATCTATGCAACCAATGTGTTTATGATTAAATTATTACTGGAGCACAAAATAGATATCCACCCACCACAGTCTCACAAAATCCTGTGGGAAACACTGATAATAGTGAATGCTAAAGACCATCGTCTCTGAATTGATAATTTTGCAGTAATCTGTTGAGTGTTACACATTTGCATGAGCGTATCGGTGTTGAAATAAAAAAAATATTATGTAAGTAAAATATGTGCTACTCTATGTAACTTTATTTTTTTATACATAATTATGAGAGGGGTGCCCTTTTTTTCACTTGAGCACCTCCCCCTCAAAATGTCTGAGCACGGCCCTGTAGCAGTGCACTAGAAATCACCCAGAACATCCTAGACATTCTTCAGTAAGTGTAAAAATATAGATTTATCACACTAATTGCTCTCACATAGGCAGGTGGCAGCTCTGTGAGAAATTCTAAGGTTGAGAGGAGAAAACATATTTGAGTTTGTGTGTGTATATGTGTGTATGTGTATGTGTGGCAGAATTGCAATGTACAGTACGTTGATTTCCTTGTGACCTTTTGTGAACTATTTCATTCAGCTCCCCCACTCAAGGTGAACACACATCTCAGTGTGGGACTGGACCAGAGCTTCCTGCCTGCCTGCGCTCTACCTGGTGCGTTGAACTGCAGCACAATAAATATACTGTTTGTGTTTCATAGAAATACTCCGCATCCATAGTCATGCTGTCAGTGTTTGCCAGCATTTATCAGTAAGTAGCTGTCACAAGTGTAAAAAGCCCCCATATAAATGATACAGAGCTGTGCTCTGCTTGTGATGCTTTTGGTGTTATATTTGGAACGTAATTGACAAATCAATTAAATTGGCCAAACCATAAATGTATAAAAATTCAGTAAAGAGATAACATAATATCAAAGCAAGTGATATCTGCAAATAAACTGACGCTAGAGCTTTTCTCAGATCTAACTTCACTTTTCTGAGCCAATTTTCCAATGACTTATTAACACAAACTTTACATGAACTAAAAAGGATATACTGTAGGCTAATGTTTCAACCTGTCTTGAATGAAAACAGGAGACTTGATGAGAGGTAATTAATTCTTGTCCTGGCTATTTATAGTTGTTTCTCGCAGAATGTGCCCATTTGTCTGTGTCTCACAAGGTGCTGCCCATTTTTTTCATTTTTTATTAATTGTGTCCTGATGGATTACATATGGAGTTGTAAAGGCAGCTGAAGTATTGGGTTTTGTGCTGGTTGACAAAAGGTGAAATGAGGTCATGGTAATTGTAAGACAGAGCTACTGTGGATGCCTAGAGCCTGTTAAGGGGGCGACTAAATGTACTGTAACTCAAACGTGTGGGCTGGTGAACATTTAAATGCTTGCAGTCGAGCCAACAGAAGGTAAATCTTGTAAAACTCAGCACAGGTATAAATATTTCAGCCAAATGCCATTTCATAAATCTATGATTTAATGGCGGTTTTCATACCCCATATAGGGTGACAACATGCTCCCTATGTCTTAATATATTGTATTAAATATAAACAAAATATGTCAAATGTGGGTTCAATTAATTGTATCTTTTTTTCCATGGCAATAGTTGTGAAAAAGTTCAGTAGCTTTTTTGTAACCAAGACTTAAATGTATGTGGCTATGTAGATAATGGCTTTGAAAAATAAACCTACGCTGAGTAAAAGTTGTGACAACTAGCCCGGGTCTCCTTAAGTCTTAAGATATTGTATAAAATAAATAAATAAATAAATAATAATAAAAAACTTTAAGATGGAAATAATTTTATTTAGTTTTCTTTTTCACAATATAACAATTAATGGCTCTTACACACCACACGACTTTCAAAGACGTCGGATCGTGGTACCATTACACAACTGTCTGTCTTGTCACTGAAGTTGTTGCATTTTCAAATTACATGACGAATCGGCGACAGGGGTGAACAAATAACAAGTCATTTCACTATTGACGAATCCCCGACGACTCTGCCTGGACTCCAAATTATGTTTCACAACAGAGTACACACGAGAAGTGATACGAGATATGAAAACAAATGCATGATCATATGTTATGCATTTCAGAATATGATGTGTATGTTTTTAATCATATATTTTATTGGTTACAATATGAAAAAGCAGCTCCAACTGAAAAATCTTCTTATTTGCTTACCTGACTGTCCAAGAGAATTAGTGATTTCTCTCCAACTCTTATTTTTCTCCACCCGGTTGTGGTACAGTTCAGATGAAGCATCAAATAGGCGCTGGTGCTCCTTCCAATGTTCCACTCATTTTTCCTGTCCAATGAGACTTTCTTGATTCCGCAGCTATGCTAGTTGATGTTCTGTTGCAGGTACATCAGGACTCCTCCCACTGAAACTTCCCGTGCCCCGTTTCTTGCTCTCTCATTGGCTGTAGGTCAATGTTACAGTTGTATACAGTCAAAACTTATTACACATTGCACGATTTGGAGTCGTAGACAGGTCCAGATATTTAACATTAAAGATATCTTGCTGACATCAGCGACGAGTCGGCACTTCTCTCAAATCGCATCTTTGATAGTTCATACATTAGGATCATCGCTCACAGGAGCGAGCTCCGATTTGCCCGTGATTTCAGGCTTGAAAAGTGTTGCAGTGAACTTTGGTTTGAGTGGATGTTGTCAGTTCTAAAAATTATTCCAGGTGTTTCTTTATTACATTTCTTTCATAATTGAAATGTTTTTTGTTTGTTTTTTGCTTTGGAATATTGTTTTAATTGCTTATTCATTTATAAAAAAAAATGATGTCTTCAATATCACCTTTCATTAGTCTTTTGGTTAACACTTTACAGTAATGTTCCCTTTGTTAAGGATTAATTTATAATTTATTAATGACTAATAATTCATTTAAAAATGCATTACAAAACAATGATATGTGGTTATAACTACATTCAAAATTCTGACTTTCAAGCAATACCGGCCATTTAGTGAGACTTTATATGTCTGTGACACCTCTAGACTCTGTAAACGGTAAACAAAAATGTGTCCGCAGGTTGGGGTCTGCGATGCTTTCTGCCTGTCAATAATTTTCATGTTCTCAAAGTATTGTAGTTTCAGCGAATTATTGAGGCATCATGACATTTTTATGCTATGTTGTTCATAGCAGTTGTCAGTTGGGGGCACCATTTTGCTGCTGTTGTTTTTGACAACCATTTCTGCTCAATTTCTGTCTCAATAAAGCTAATTTGGTATCTTTGGAGTGTGGGGTTTTGGAAAGATACGGAGAAACCAAAGAATGTACAATTGTAAAAGAGCTCTGTGAAATTTACTTTGGTTGGTATTAAAGGATTTCATAATTATTGCAGAACAACATGGCTGCCATTGCTGTGAGATGCACATGGATGCATCAGGGTTTTAGGTACATGAACAGTGCACAGAACTGCGCAGCATTGTGCCGTGTTCCATTAATTAACTAGACAATTGAAACAAAGTCTTTTGTTCGGGCAATGGAGGAGTCAGGAGACAACAAAGCAAGTTCAAGGTCAGTTCTTTTATTTTCAATTTCTTTTGCTCAAAAAAAAAAAAAAGTTTAAATAAAATGTTGCACACTCTGGCTGCTGTGCTCTTGGGTCACTCTCCCTCGCACTAATGCTGTGGCGTGGCTCTTAAATCTCCCTCCGCCATCACTATAATGAGAGACAGGTGTTAAAGATCATTATAAACCAGGTGACGAGCCTAACCACTCTCTCTCTCCCACAGACCGAAACATGACCACGCCCCCCATGGCACAACAACACTGTCATGTACATGTTAAATGGCCATAATATTAGCAATGGGCTTTTCCAGTGTTTTCAGGTGTAGCATTTGCAGTCAAAACATGAGATATTACTTTTCAGGGAGTGTATCTCATTTGTATATATTTCCCCAAATCAATCGGCAGATAGAGACTATCTAGATAGAGATAAAACTTAACTTTTTAATTTAGTGTGACTTGAAACTTGAAAGGACAAATTGAATATGAAGTAGAAATAAAAACTAAATTAACTTTCGAAACAATATTAACCCTGGTTGAAATGACTAACGGAGTTTTCACTGTCTTTAGTCTATGTTTGAGTGGAGGGGAAAAAACATCGTTTGCGTCAATCTCAAACATCTGCTGATTAGGAACCACATCGATCTCAAACCCTCACCACTCAAGAACAACCACAATAACAACAAACAATTGCGTTATGTCATGGCATCCGCACATGTTATTGCTTCCTGCATTACATACTACATGTATACTATAGCTTCTTCCATCAGCAGAGTGGGGTTTACATGTGATAAATATAATGAATTAATCAAGCTTGGATTTGACTCTGACTCGACTAAGGTGGACTCAAACATAACACTGCATTTTGGTAGTGCAACCAAATACTTTTTGGGTCCAATGTATTATTTGGGATCAGGTAATATGAGTACCATAAAGCAAAATACACTTTTTTAATGTGAATTTAACTCCTATGTTGCCAAAACTTAAAACCATTCTGAGATGTGCTCATGCTTGTGAGAAGAAACCTCTGCTCTGATGTTCATCATCATTGGAAACAATGTTTCTCCTTCATAAGGAGAGTTCAACAGTCTCTACAACCACAGCGAGACTGTTTGGATTTTGAATTACACAGGGGTCTCTCTACAGCCTCAGTATGTTTCTGCCTCAGTCATTCATGGTATGAAATATCTCTCCTCTGCTCACTTTGACCCTGAAATTTAAAATTCATCATGCACATCTGACATGGGGCCATTTCAGAATAGACTCAGAAGCACATCATCAGTCCACAGGCATGAAACTGAGATTTCACTCTGAATCTTTCAGAATACAGTTCCCACTGCCATCCATCTGCACTTTGACATGATTTGAATATGGGATGATGATGATTTAGGGATGCTATTCATTGAATTTCTGCCCTGAGGTCCACATTTATTTATTTATTTATCAGCAAAACATTCATCATTTAGTTTTAATGAGATTTTGTTAGTGATTGAAACTATTTTTTAACAAATTTTACTTTCATTCTCTGGCTCTGATATTTCTTATTTACTGAAATCAATTTCTTTCAAAGCCAATAAGCTCTGGTTTGAAGACTATATGCTTACTTAAGTTTAGTGGCTCTTTTTTGACTGTAAAGAAACTGACTGTAACACCAATAGCCGAAGGCACTGGTGCATTTGTTTGTGAAATAATTAATGTACCAGAAATCTTGTTTGTGAACGACGATCTGTTTTTTTCTCCCCTTTTCTCCCCAATTTGGAATGCCCAATTCCCAATGCAATCTATGTCCTTATGGTGGTGTAGTGACTAGCCTCAATGTGGGTGGTGGAGGACACATCTCAGTTGCCTCTGCATCTGAGACCGTCAATCCGCGTATCTTATCAAGTGACTTGTTGAGCGCGTTACCGTGGAGACATAGCGCGTGTGGAAGCGGCACGCTATTGTCCGCAGCATCCTCGCACAACTCAACACGCGTCCCGCCGAAGGCGAGAACCACACATTATAGCCACCACGAGGAGGTTACCCCATGTGACTCTACCCTCCCTAGCAACTGGGCCAATTTGGTTGCTTAGGAGACCTGGCTGGAGTCACTCAGCTTGCCCTGGATTTGCGACTCCAGGGGAGGTAGTCAGTGTCTTTACTTGCTGAGCTACCCAAGCCCCCGTGAAAGACAATCTGTTGACTGACTTGACGAGAGGGGGCATGTCATTTTCAGTTTGGCATAACTAACCGACCACAAATTAAAACTGACATTAATTTTGAATGGGAATTTAATCAAAGTCTTTAATCTTTTGATGGACTCAGTTCTTGATCATAGTTACATGATCAACATTGATACTTCACAGGATGTGTACAAATCTTGGTCTTGGTCTCAGTCCACTGGATTTACTCAGGTTTTATATATATATATATATATATATATATATATATATATATATATATATATATATATATATATATATATATATATAAAACCTAAGTCCCTCATTTTATAAGTTGTTAATTGCCACATACGGAGAAAAATAAATCATATAGTCGGTGCTTTAATATTTGCAAAATCCTGAATTCCTACTAATGCTAAAGGCTGAAATCATTGTCTATATGGAGACCTATTGGTCCTCAGTATCCTCTGTGGGTGTGGCTTGGGAGGCAATTAAGGTGGTTCTTAAGGGCTGGATCATACAGTATGCCTCATTCACCAAAATATCCAAAGCACAAGAACTCGTGTAATTGGAATGGAATATTAAAAGTGCCAAGGCAGAGCTGAAGCGCCGAATGTCGTATAATGGCCTAAGGGAATTTACCCGATTGAAATATATATATATATATATATATATAATACTATTTTGGCGCAGAAGGTGGAGAATTGGCTATTCAGGGCAAGACAGTCATACTTTGAGTCAGAGGACAAAGCAGGGAAACTTCTGGCTAGATATATAAAACAGAGAGAAAATAAAATAAAAAGTTAAATCTGCTGGTGGTGAAATATTTACCTTGGCCATTGATATTAATAATGCTTTTAAAGAACTCTATCTTGATCTATATCGTTCCAAGTCTTCCTCTACTGATGAGGATATTATAAACTATGTGGAACCATTAGAACTTCCTAAACTGACAACTGAGCAAAAAATTATCTCGATTCGGAGATAACCTTGGAGGAGCTTGGCTAGGTAATTAAGGCCTTGTCTACAGGCAAGGCCCCGGGGCCAGATGGCCTTGCGACTGAACTTTTCAGATCTTATGCTATAGAACTGGCTCCACTTTTGTTAGAAGTTAATACGGAAACATTAAAGGATGGAAAGCTTCTGCCAACCAAGAAACAACCCCGGATCAGTCTTATTCTTAAAAAGGACAAAGATCCAAGGTGAAAGTTACTATCTATTTTCCCTGATCCAGCTTGATGTTAAAATACTGTAAAAAATTTTGGCTAAGCGATTAAGTTATGACATCTCTCATACATATAGATCAGGTGGGGTTTATTCTGGGCTGTAACCAGGGTTCCTCGTCTGTTGCTCACTTCGACATTGTGTCGAGGATGCGACACTAGGGGTCTCTCTTGAGTGCCAAATATTCTCTTGAGTGTAAAAAAGGCCAATGGGAATTAGGCAGACAGTATTTGCATACCCCGCCCCCCGGACATATGGGCATAAAAGCAGGGAAATACGTCGAGGTCATTCATAAAATAAGTCTGCTTACCTGCTCCGGAGCTAACGTCTTGGTCTCTGGGTCGATAAACTCAGGAGCGCCTGGAAGCCTTGCGAGTCCATGAGACGGGGGACATCGACTTCCTGCGGGGTGCTCGACGCGTGGGCTGAGAGCTGGGCCAGGGTTGAGGTGGAGCAGGGTGTTTCTTCGCTGCAGGAGGACACCCTCGGCGAGCAGACGGGGCCTGGCCCATGGCGGCAGGCTTGCGGCAGGGCAGAATATGTGAGATGGCCTCCGTCTGTTTCTTCACTGCGGAGAACTGCTGGGTAAAGTCCTCGACGGTGTCTGATAAAATAAGGGCTGTAAAAGGATACAAGCCCTTTTATTCATGTTGTTTACTGACATGGAGTTTGTGAAGGAATTTCAAGAATGTAACTTCTCGTGTACAAATGGACGTGTAGTTGTCTGTAGCACAAAATGAATATGTATTTTAAAAAACTGAAAATGAATATGCCCCTTTGATAAAGAATCCACAACACAGACACTAAAGTTATAATAATTATTATACTAATTAAATTATATTATTTCAGTGTGGCGGCGGGGGCATGGTCGAGCATTCATCCGGAGAGAGAGAAAGCGGTAAAGTGGTAAACACACCTTATCCTTACAATGTCTAACACCTGTTTCTAATTGCCATAAGCATTGGGGAGTGTGATATAAAGGGACCACACCAGAGATGAGAGAGGGTGAGCTACCCATCTAAAAACGACTGTGTTGTGTGTAGCTAAAGTGTGGACTGCTGAAAAGACCTTTGAATTGTTTATTAAAAGTTGTAATTTTGAGTTGAAGAACCCAGTTCTGTGTCCTCCTTTCCCTCCCTATGTCATGTCGTTACATTCAGGAATTGATTTCAAGTTTTTGTAAGGTCTTTTATGTAAGTTGATATGTTTACCTCATGTGCATACACGCTGGTGGCTCTCTGCGGTTGGAGAAGTTGTATCTGTGATGCTCACAGCCCTATATTAGACAGTGCTGTTGATTGATTAACCACACCGTTACTGTTGAGACTGACACAGTGCATGTTCCCAAGCTTATAGCACCTTTAAGGTGCATTGATCTGGTTTTAAGGATATTTTGAAATGTCAACTGGAATATGAGTTTTGCAGCATATTCCTCAGCTACAGTACCCATTAGAAGGAGATATATTTTGTTAGGTAAAATTATTTTTTTAAAGCAGTCCACAGTCTTAGTCTTTTAAATGTTTCATATGTTTTATTATTGCTATGAAGTTTGGGCACATTAACTCAATCTGCTGTGTTGAGCACCACAGTGCAGCTCCATTTGTCTGCTAGTAGGATGGTGATGTTTGGATCCTCCATTGACCCTATAAGATCTTCATCTCTTGATTATTCAAATTGGTAGAAAGTGTCTTATGCTAGCAGAGAATACTTTTAAATTAAGTTTTCCACCTCATCCTCTGGTACTTTACCCATTTATCTTTTAATATTTCATAGTAACCTCAGCAGTTCTTCCCCAATTCACACCTCCATGGGGGTAAACTCCCACAGTGAGGGAAAATCCTATGATATGATGGCAGCGTGTGGAAAGTTTTAAACGCTGGAGAATGTCAACCTTCAGATTTTAAACTTTTGAAGCTGATCAGATGACAAGCAAAATGGATTAAAATGAAACCATGTTCTGTGGTTTTCATTTAAAATACTACTAGATAACTGTAATGTATTCACTATGGACTTTCCGTAGCCATCTCTTGAGGTGGATGTGCTTTTGATAAATGTGAAAAATAGTAATAAGTAGTTGTGGCAAAACATTCGACCAGTGGTGTATGATATGTTCAGATTAGCATGCTACTCTTACTATTTCTGCTGTATGCTTGGGGTTGTTTACTGCCATACGTCTTGCACATGGTTGAGTATTCTAACATTTCAAAATATGATAAGAGCAGATATCTGAATATTTGCAGAAGTACATATTTTCTCAGCTCCATGGCAGGGTGATCAGAGGCCAGAGTAATCAGAGGTTAAGAAAAATCAAAAGAACACTACATCTGGAATACTGATAATAAAGGCCATCAGAAATGTACTCGTCAGCTAGCTAGCACTCTAAACAATGCTTCATTGAATGCCTATATATCTAATTGGGGACTGCTCCTTTTTTTTGTGTGATTTTTCTCCCCAATTCGGAATGCCCAAGTCTGCGTGGTGGTGTAGTGACTCACCTCAATCCAGGTTGTGGAGGACAAATCTCAGTTGCTTCCATGTCTGAGACAATCAATCCATGCATCTTATCACGTGGCTTGTTGAGCGTGTTACCACGGATGTGGAGGCTTCACGATATTATTTACAGCATCCACGCACAACTCACCATGCTCCCCAGCAAGAGCGAGAACCACACATAATAGTGACCACAAGGAGGTTATCCCATGTGACTCTACCCTCCCTAGCAACAGGGCCAATTTGGTTGCTTAGGAGAGCTGGCTGGAGCAACTTAGCACGCTCTAGATTCGAACTTGCGACTCCAGGCATGGTAGACAGCGTCAATACTTGCTTAGCTACCCAGACCCCCAGGCACTGTTAATTTTTAATTACTGATTACTGCTATTAACGCTACCTCTTTTGAGACGTAAGAGACCTGGGTCACAATCTGAAGGATCAGCACTGCACTGCTCCTTGCCATCAGCTACTTCGTAGCTTTAACAAATCTGTCCCATAGATATTTCCACCTGTCTGCAAAAACGTTTCTCTTTGCCCAATTTTAGGCATTTTCTCTGCAGGAGTTTAGATGTCTTTATACTCTTTCTGACTCGATTGAAAGAAGTGCAGTTGATTTCAAGCCAATGCAACAGTTGATGCAAAAGGTAATTGCTATTGTGTCAAGCAAACTGTGATTTAGCGGCAAGTAAAAAGCAGAAGCATACTTTTGGCATGTGTAAGTTATGAATATTTCACAGACATAACTCAACTGACAACAAAACAGAAAATATCATTCAACTTGTGGATATTTAGTTTACTAAGTGCCTTAAGCAAGTATCAGAATATATTTTATGATTAACATTTGTTTGATCAATTCCCATATTAAACAAAGAAAATAAAAACGTATACAAACAGAACCAATACTCAACCCCCCATTATAATCCCAAACCCCACCATGACACCCAACAACACCTCAGTGGTCACATGATTATAGACATTGATAATGCAAAAAAAAAAAATAAATAAATAAAAAAAAAAATAATAATAAAAAAAAAAATATATATATATATATATATATATATATATATATATATATATATATATATATATATATATATATACAGTATATAAAGCCTTTGGCATGCTGCATGGAGGCATGAGGAATGCAGATGTGGCCTGGGCAATAAATTGTAATGTCCATACTGTTAGATGCCCAAGACAGATCAAGTGTAACAACACCTGCACAGGAACGGTACATCTGAAAATCACACCTGCGGGACAGGTACAGGATGGCAACAACAAATGACCAAGATACACCAGGAATGCACAATCCCTCCATCAGTGCTCAGGCTGTCCACAATAGGCTGAGAGAGGCTGGACTGAGGGTTTGTAGGCCTGTTGTAAGGCAGGTCCTTACCAGACATCACCAGAAACCACGTCGCCTATGCGCACAAACCCACCTTTGCTGGACCCGACAGGACTGGCAAAAAGTGCCCTTCACTGACGAGTTGTTGTTTTGTCTCACCAGGGGTGATGTTCAGACTCGCTTTTATCATAGAAGGAATGAGCATTACACCGAGGCCTGTTCCCTGGAGTGGGGTCAATTTGGAGGTGGAGGGTCCGTCCTCGTCTGGGGCGGAGTGTCACAGCATCATTGGACTGAGCTTGTTGTCATTGCAGGCAATCTCAACGCTGTATGTTTCAGGGAAGACATCCTCCTCCCTCATGTGGTACCCTTCCTGCAGCCTCATCCTGACATGACCCTCCAGCATGACAATGCCACCAGCCATACTGCTCATTCTGTGCATGATATCCTGCAAGACAGGAATGTCATTGTTCTGCCATGGCCAGCGAAGAGCCCTGATCTCAATCCCATTGAGCACGTCTGGGACCTGTTGGATTGGAGGGTGAGGGCTAGGGTCATTTCCCCCAGAAATGTCTGGGAACGAATAATAGCAAGTGCCTAGGTGGAAAGTGGGGTAACATCTCACAGCAATAACTGGCAAATCTGGTGCAGTCCATGAGGAGGAGATGCACTGCAGCACTTAATGCAGCTGGTGGCCAAACCAGATACTGACTTTTACTTTTGATTTTGACCCCCCCTTTGTTCAGGGACACATTATTCTATTTCTGTTAGTCATATGTCTGTTAAACCTCTTGTTCGGTTTAGGTCTACGTTGTTGAATCTTCTTATGTTCATTCAAATATTTTCACATGTTAAGTTTGCTGAAAATAAAAGCAGTTGAAAGTAAGAGGAAGTTTCTTGAGGACGAGTTTATAATAATCACACACATTAACCACTACACCTCTCTCTCCACTGTCCCTCCCAGAGAACCCCCCAAAATGCCAGATATTTGCCCCATTTCCCCACAAACAAGTCCAAATTGAACAGTCTTCAAGATGACCCCTCTTCAAAAGCTGCCACCCTCCCAATCTCCGAGCACCACTCCTGAAATGGGGGCACTCTGGCCGACTTCCATCTATCTAGCGATCATGATGCTGGTTAGGACCCAATTTTTTATTCTATTATGTTTTTTTAATGATAGCCCATACTCCATTCTCCAATACAAAGTTTAAATATTTCTCCCATAATCTCTTGATAGAAGTTAAAGCTCCATCCCCAGACTCTAAATTAGCAGAGAGTAATACACTGATGCCTCATTACTATATATTTGAAACACGTCACAAAAATGAACTACAATACAATATATTCGAATAGAAAACTGTTTACAAAATCACTGTTTTTACTGTATTTTGTATGTAATATGGATGTAATTCACACCTGAGGAGACAAAAGACCCCTCCCCTGGGCCTATCAATGAGGAATGAAACAAAAAAGGCACTCAGTTTCCTCAGACAGTAGAGTGAATGTTCATTGAGTCAGGCCCACACAGCTGCATCGAGAGCATCACATAATGACTTACACATTCCTTTGACTTTATGAAGGACATCGCTTGCTGTGTGCATGTTAACATTATGCGGCCATCCTTTGAATCTATTGTCAATTTGGCCGGGAACATCAGTGCAAAAGGATCTTCCATTAATGTAAGAGTTTCCTGCATTCCTTGAATCGATTACATTTCTCTTGCTGAATTCGCAAAGTTTGGGAACAAGAAAATGTTGTGGTTCTTCAAAGAAAGCTTTCCTTTACTCCTCGCCTTACGTAACACAAGATCGGATGATCTCAGAAAATTGATCGGGCCTGTCTCCCTCCACGGATCTCTGAGTCTGCTCGATATAACATAATCTCAGAGTTCTGTGAGCTCCCTCGATTTCCAGTTTATGTCCTGTTATACACTCGGGAAGAGCTCGTTTAGGAATTTCACCATATCTCTGTCTTCTTCATCCTCAGGAATTCCAACAATTCGGACATTGTTTCGCCAGTTACGATTCTGAAAGTCTTCCAACTATTCCCAGATGCGCTCCAAATCTACCTTGGTTGCTAGCGGGTTAGCAGCTAATTCCCTCTCCGATGACTCCAGATAATCGATCCATTTCTCAACATCTGACACTCTTGTAAACAACTCAGTGAATTTAATCTCCATGGCAGTGATGGAACGACATATTACAGCAAGAACCTTCAAGTCAGCAACGACCTTCGTCAGCATTGCCGACATGTTTGACAGTTGACGCTGAATCTCTTTCACATCACTGGCCAAATTGAGTTCCGGGCTTTCAGCCTGCTGCACAGGGGCTTCAGCTTGAGCACTTAAGTGTCTTTTAATATCTCCAGAGCCCGAGGATTTTAAATTCTTTGACATATTGTCTTCATAGAACAGTTATTGTATCGAATCTCACCGGTTTATGACAAGAAAAGTATTAAAACTAGCAAAGTGCACAGAGCGTGTCCGAACCTCGCATGACGCCACGCAACTCCCCTCAGAATATATTTTATCAGTGTAAATAAATGGACTGTAGGAGGTCCTTTCAGGATGGGACTTTAATATTGATATTATAATTATGATGTTATAATTAAAAATTATAATTTTTATGTTTTTGATGACATTTTGATAATTTGTGTGCGAATATTGTTGATGATGTTCTGGTTGATTCATATAGTCAAATCTAATAATAGCTCTTTATTTAGATTTTACAAATATTTAAGAAAATCCACCATTGTTACAAATACAATAACCTGTAGGTAAGAAAACCTTTAGATGTCTCAATGCCTCTTAAATAAGGATTTAGAAGACCTTTTTTCACAAAACCTACTAAGGAAAACATTAATAAATGCAGGACACACACAACACTTCTCCTCAAACACACTGTAATTAACATATGCTAACAAAGCCCCAATAATGCATGTTTTGACAGCAGCTGAATGACAGTGCAAATCACACTTAATTTAAAAAAAATTATAAATGAAATCCCATTTAAATGAATTGCAGCTTATTGACAGAAACAAGTTTGCATTATCTGGCATATTTAGTTTTTTTGAAGTGAAACTGCGTTCTGCGTTAACACACTTCTCATTCCTCACTCTACCCCACCTATGCTTGCACAGGAAATATTTAAAGAGGAAACTGGCGCAGGGTGATAAGATTGTGTATTTGTATAAGCCTGTAAGGATGATTTTAAGCTTGCATTGCATAGCTTCTGTGTATTTGAAATAAATGCATAATTAAGCATAGATTTATACAACTAAATGCTTGGTATTTCAAGTTTCAAGTTAATTTTATTTATAAAGCACATTTAAAACAACGGTCATTGGAAAAACTGCTGTACAGTAAAATATAAAACAATTTGAACATAAAAACATAAAAGGACGATCTCAGGCTTAATTAAAGGCCAGCGAGTAATAATGAGTCTTAAGCCTCGATTTAAAAAGAGTAAAAGTAGGACCTTGCCTAATATACAGAGGAAGGCTATTCCAGAGCCTCGGGGCTGCAACAGCAAAAGCACGGTCCCCACTATGCTTCATCTAGCCCTGGGAACAAGCAACAACATATGGTCACTGGACCTGAGTGGCCTTGATGGAATGTGAGGTTGGATGAGTTCTGAAAGATAGGTAGGAGCTAAACACAGTTGCTACTCATCCACCTCAACCAGAAGATCTCAGAGTGTTAAAGAAAGTACAGTTCGGCAGAAGAACTTCTGAAAAAGTACTTGACTCACCGACATTTATCCAGGAGTCAGTCATGCACAGAAAATCCAGTTCATGGGAAGTGAAGAATTCATTAAGAATAAATTATTTGTTGACTAGTGATCTTGCATTTACCAGTGCTATTCTGGTTTGAACCGGGCCTTTTGACGCCAGGGGTTCCTGATCCAGTGGCCGGAGGCTTTGGGCATTCACGCCACCTCTGCAAAGCGAGGTGAGTGCATTTGGGGAAACGGGACCTCCTCGTCCGGACCGACCAACGGTACCAACCATGTGTAGACAGGGTCCAGAGAGCACTAGAAGAGAAAGTGGCAATAGTCCATATGAAACAGGTTATTCCCAGAGGCCGAAGCAAGGTAGACTCTTGATTTCACCAGCAAGCCACTCCGTTTGCCCTGGCGCCAACCATGTCTCCTTCAAGGAAGAGGACACGGAGCTTGGCAGAGGTACGCTGGTATCCTAGACAGGAATGGTGGGGAAACGTTTTTCTGGCCCGCCAGATCGCAGTTTATCATATTTGCACTAGCATGTCTGATATTTAACAGTGCTTGGCAATCATACATCAGTAAAGAGTCACCATGTTTTCAGAAAACAAAAATAACACAAACATAAACCGTGCAGACAGCAGCATACGGCGTACCACACAAATTGGCGCCATCTTGCCAGTTTGATTCGATTTATGTATGAATCATTTTTACTTAATGCTTACTAAATGCTTAATTGTTCATGATAATGAAGAAATGAAGAAATACATTTACTCTTTTCTCTAAATGTTCTCAGAGATAATGTTCATTCCAATAGAAATGGAAAAGTTTCACATCATCACACTGTTTGTGCTACAGACATGAAAAATACCTAAAATCACGCGGCTTGTTGTGAAGAGATGTGATATTATGTTTTGTGCAAAATAATCTTATCCACAGGATTTCTTTTTTGGTTTTTGTGACCAACCACAGGGCGTCTCAATGATGATTTTGATGGCTACTGGACAGTTTTCTGGTTGCAGTCTCAGAAGCAATGCAAAAACTACTGAACCAAGTGATCCAGATGGAGAACAACAAACCTTTTAAAGGAGTAATGCCTTGAGGAATTTTCCTTTATGTTGAAATAAGAGGTCTTTATACTATATAAACATACTGTATATTTCAGAGCTCAAAACAGTGGTGGCTCAGTGGTTGAGGCTCAGGGTTACTGACCAGAAGGTCGGAGATTCAAGCCCCAGCACCACCAAGATGCCACTGTTGGGCCCTTGAGCAAGGCACTTAACTCCAGGTTGCTCCGGGGGGATTGTCCCTGTAATAAGTGCACTGTAAGTCGCTTTGGATAAAAGTGTCTGCCAAATGCATAAATGTAAATGTAAAACGTAATCCCCAATGCAATAAAAGCATTTAATGAAAGCTGCAAAAACAGCAAAAACATCTATACCTACTTTTACATCAACGCACCCTTGGCCCCACTCACTGGTGCTTCAGTTCGTAAACTGAGAGTGAAGGACAAACAAGGCCTACTGTGGCCTAACTATTCCTGAACACCAAAGAGGACCCATATGGACTATTTTAAATTATTTTTTATATATTCATGCTCTAGACAGATATCTTTGACCGACTGATACATATCTCTGGCTGCTTTAAAAAGACAAGTTGCAAATTTGAAGAGGGTATTCCATTATCTTTTGTTTAGAGCACAAACACGTTCTTTCGCCCATCTGCACTGTTGTATTTTAAATATTGGTGTATGAAAACGTATCGGTTACCTAACGTAACCTCGGTTCTCTCTAGATGAGGGAACGAGTATTGCGTAAGCTAGCTTACGCTACGGGAAAGATTCATCTTTTCTGAGATATTGAAGCCAAAAAATTATCCTTAATTTTTGTATCCATTGTCAACGCAGTGCGGCAGCTGCAGACCTTGAGCGGGCTAGCTAGCGAGCTCATAGGTTGCTCTGCGGCAACTGCTGCAGCCTATAGACGAGCTTGGGCTGAACTCGCGATCCAATGAGAGGAGTCCGCAGCCACTGCATCAAAGCCCGCCAAAATGGGCGTGACTTGAGTGCATATAAGCATAGTTTGTAGGCTGGAACCCTGGTTTTCATTGACTGAAGCTGAAAAGTCGCCGTGGCGCTGAAAGCACGGCCGGTTACGCAATACTGCTCCCTCATCTAGAGAGAACCGAGGTTACGTTAGGTAACCGATACGTTCTCTTACGAGAGGTTCTCTCAGATATGCGTAGCTAGCTTACGCCACGGAACCCATTGTCAACGCCGGCGCGCCAAGCATCCACTGTATGAGCCCCAGGGAATTAAGGGGGACCCGGGAGCCCTTATGAGTGGGGAAATAATATTTGGCCGGCAAGAACGCTGGTCATTGATTGTGTAATACATAAGTACATAGTGGGAAGGGAACGACAGAGCGGCGGTGCCGGTCTGTGTGGAATGTGTCCCATCAGTGCAGCTCACCAGGGGAGCTGTAGCGTATTAAACCGCTAGTAGTTTTGCCTGCAGGGCGGGCACTTCCATATTGTAAAATCTGACAAAGGTGGAGGGGGAAGTCCATCCCACTGCCACACATATGTCGTGAATGGAAATCCCGCTGGACCATGCCCACGAGGATGCCATGCCTCTAGTGGAGTGAGCCCTAATGCCCAACGGGCATGGCAGGTCTTTTGACGTGTATGCAGCAGCAATAGCGTCCACTATCCATCTAGATAGTGTCTGTTTCGAGGCGGCGAGACCTTTGGTGCGCCCCAACGAAACGAAAAGCTGCTCAGAGCGCCTGAAAGCGGCGGAGCGCGCAGTATACAATCTCAGTGCTCTGACCGGGCAAAGGAGATTGGCGTCGCGTCAGCTATCGGATGCTGGCAGCGCCGATAGGGAAATGACCTGTGCTCTGAAAGGAGTACCGATCACCTTGGGAACATAGCCGTGTCTAGGCTTTAAAATGACCTTGGAGTCACTTGGTCCAAACTCAAGACACGCAGCTGACAGACAGCGCGTGAAGGTCTCCCACACGCTTGACTGATGACAGGGCAGTCAGAAAAACGGTTTTGAGTGAAAGGTATTTCAAATCCACGGATTGAAGTGGTTCGAAGGGGGGCTTTCATAGTTTCGAGAACTATAGAAAGATCCCAGGTAGGAACCGATGGGGGCGCGGGGTTCATCCTTCTAGCTCCCCTGAGGAAGCGGATGACCAGCTCGTTTTTACCCCATGACTGGCCGTGCAGGGTTCAGCGAATGCCGCAACGGCCGCCACATACACTTTGAGCGTGGATGGGGATCTGCCCTTATCCAGCAGCTCTTGTAGAAATACGAGCATCGACGACACCCCACATGTCCGCGGGTCCAGGTCTCTGTCGGTGCACCATTTTGAGAACACAGACCATTTTGACGCATAGAGTCTTCTCGTGGAAGGGGCTCTAGCGTGTATGATGGTGTTTATTACTCCTTCTGGCAGAGCGACGGGTAGTCGTTGATCACCCATGCATGCAGCGCCCAGCGCTCTGGGTGGGGATGCCAGATTGTGCCGCGAGCTTGAGAGAGGAGATCTGCTCTCACTGGGATGGGCCACGCGCTGTCAGTGACAGCTGCGTAAGCTCCGGGAACCATGTCTGATTCTCCCAACACGGGGCTATGAGGAGCACCGAGTGACGCGTTTCCTGATCCTCTGCATTACCTGTGGCAATAGCGAGACGGGAGGGAAGGCGAAGCGGGCGTCTGGGCCAGTCCTGGGCCAGCGCGTCCTCGCTGAGAAAAATATTGGGCAGTGAGAGTTCTCTTTGGACGCAAAGAGGTCTATCTCTGCTCTGCCGAATAGGTGCCATAACGTCTGAAATGTTTGAGCGTGCAGGGACCATTCCCCTGGGGGAATATTGTCTCTGGACAGTCTGTCCGGGCCGCCGCTCAGGTGGCCTGGCACGCGCGTCGCCCTCAGCGAGCGCAGGTGGCACTGGGACCAACTCAGTATGCGTTTCGTCAGATGGAATAGGTTCCTGGATCTGACACCGCCCTGACGGTTTAGGTAGGATACCACAGATCTGTTGTCTGAACGGACCAGGACGTGGTGACCCTGAATGACCGGGAGAAAGCGCATGCGCGTACTCGACCGCTATCATTTCCAGACAATTTATGTGAAGGAGCTTTTCCTGAACTGACCATAGGCCGAAAACCGGAGAGCCCTCGCAGACCGCGCCCCAACCCGTGTTGGACGCGTCTGTTGAGATGACTTTTCGGCGAGATACAGCTCCCATTGTCACTCCCCGCTGATACCATTCGGCCACTGTCCAGGGCTGCAGAGCTGAAATACAGGTCTGAGTCACCTTGATGGGCTGGCGGCCTGTGGCCCAAGACGCGCGGGTGTTTAGCCAATGCTGAAGCTGGCGCATGTGCAGTAAACCCAGCTGAAGTACTGCTGCGGCTGAGGCCATGTAACCTAGCACTCTCTGGAATTTCTTCAGAGGCGTGAGGCTGTTCATCTGAAAAGATGCAACTAGTCGCTGAACATGGCGCGCGCGCTGTGTAGATAAGCGAGCCGTCATTGCCACGGAGTCTAGTTCTATTCCAAGGAAGGAAATTGTCTGACTGGGCTGTAGTGAGCACTTGGTCTAATTGACTGCAAGACCCAAACTGTTCAGATGGCTGAGGAGAACTGCTCTGTGAGACAGAAGCTCCATATGTGACTGTGCCATAATCAGCCAGTCGTCCAAATAGTTCAAAATTCGCAAACCCTGACTCACGAGGGGTGCGAGCGCCGCATCCATGCACTTCATGAAAGTACGGGTGCTAAGGACAGGCCGAACGGAAGGACGGTGTATTGATAAACCTGGCCGTCGAAGGCGAATCTCAAGAATGGCCTGTGACGGGGATTTATCTGAATCTGAAAGTATGCATCTTTCAGATCAAGAGAAATAAACCAGTCCACCTGGCACACATGCGCGAGGAGTTTCCTGATTGTAAGCATTTTGAACGGTCTTTTTGCAAGCACCTTGTTCAAAACCCTGAGATGTGGGAACGGGACCTGGCTGAAAAAGGAGCGTTCCCACGACTTCGCAAGCTCCGTGTGTAATTCCGGCAGGAAGGGAGCGGCCCGGGCCGCGGGTGTAGAGCGGCGATGGCTTTGAAGAAAGCAGCCGTCGAGTCTGTTGGGTGCCTGCTCAGGGGGCGGTGACCACTCGAGCCCGAGGCGGTCGACGGCCTGTGTGAGACCCTGAGACCCTCCCTCTGCAACTGGATCCTGGACTTCCTGACTGGGAGACCTCAGTCAGTCCGGATCAGGAACAGCATCTCCACCACCACCACACTCCACCACCAGCCCCCCCAGGGCTGTGTGCTCAGTCCACTGCTGTTCACTCTGCTGACTCACGACTGTGCAGCAATGCACAGCTCGAATCACATCATCAAGTTCGCCGATGACATGACCGTGGTGGGTCTCATCAGCAAGAATGACGAGTCAGCATACAGAGAGGAGGTGCAGCGGCTGACGAACTGGTGTAGAGCCAACAACCTGTCCCTGAATGTCGACAAAACAAAAGAGATGGTTGTTGACTTTAGGAGAGCACAAGGTGAACACACTCCGCTGAACATCGACGGCTCCTCTGTGGAGATCGTCAAAAGCACCAAATTCCTTGGTGTTCACCTGGCGGAGAGCCTCACCTGGTCCCTCAACACCAGCTCTATCACCAAGAAAGCCCAGCAGCGTCTCTACTTTCTTCGAAGGCTGAGGAAAGCACATCTCCCAACCCCCATCCTCACTACATTCTATAGAGGGACTATTGAGAGCATCCTGAGCAGCTGCATCACTGCCTGGTTTGGGACTTGCACCGTTTTGGACCGCAAAGCCCTGCAGAGGATAGTGAGGACAGCTGAGAAGATCATTGGGGTCTCTCTTCCCTCCATCAAAGACATTTACAAAAACACTGTATCCACAAAGCAACCAGCATTGTGGACGACCCCACACACCCCTCACACAAACTCTTTACCCTCCTCCCGTCTGGCAAGAGGTACCGAAGCATTCGGGCCCTCACGGCCAGACTGTGTAACAGCTTCTTCCCCAAGCCATCAGACTCCTCAATACTCAGAGACTGGTTTGACACACACGTGTCCTGAGTTGCACTTTAATTACTGTCACTTTATAACTGTCTGCTACCTCAATAACTGCTATGTGCATAGAACATTATCTCATAGTATGTTATGTTTACATTTTTAGAAACTGTCATCTTTTTGCACTACTGAGTACTGGTCGGTGCTGCACTGTCTATTGTCCTGTTCATTGTCAGAAATTTGTTGTACTGTCCTGTACTTTTTGCACATGTTTGCACGTGCACTTTATATAGGTATATGTAGGTTTTTTTTTTATATAGGTATTTTATTTCGTTGTGTTGTCTCATGTGGTCCTGTGTTGGTCCTTTGTTGTTTTTATGTAGCACCATGGTCCTGGAGGAACGTTGTCTCGTTTTGCTGTGTACTGTACTAACTGTATATGGTTGAAACGACAATAAAAACCACTTGACTTGATCTAATATGGGTCTGAGGCCGCCGTCTTTCTTGGGAACAAGAAAATAACGGCTGTAAAGCCCCGACTCGCTCAGAGAGGGTGGCACTTTCTCTATGGCCCTTTTGCACAGAAGGCTTGCTATTTCTGAACGAAGCATGCACGCTGCTTCTGTGTTCACAGTGGTTTCGAGCCGTGCTCTGAAGCGAGGAGGGCGGCGATCAAACTGTAGCAAATAGCCCTGTTGTATTGTGCTTAACACCCACTTGGATATCCCTGGAATAGCTTCCCACGCTTTGAAGCGTAACGCTAAAGGGTGAATGGCCAATTCGCTCTGATTGCCGCACACAGAGCGCTGAACAAAATGTGTGAGCGCGTTTAGTGTGTTTATGCATGATTGCTCGCAGACAGCATGAACAGGCTGTTTTGTGAGTGACTTCCCGATTGGAATGAATGGGGAAAGAGTCACATCTGTTACGTGATGCGCAAGCATAGTCATGGGCACGGGACTTACACACAGAGGAATGTTTGCTGGCCGTGTAACAGAGCGGGTAGAGAATGGGCGCGCGCACGTATTCGTGGGCGCATTTATTGACTCTAGCGCTCGAGCGGTTCGTAACCGCTTTATATGAGCGTGCTCTGGTGGGGACACAAGACATGCAGTGCTTGTGTGTAGAGGTGAACACTGGATTGTGGGCACATTTTCTACACATAGGGCTGGTTGTGTGACAGAGCGGCCAGAGAATGGGCGCGCGCACGCATTTGTGGGCGCCTTCATTGACTCTTTATTTTAACCGCTTTATGAGAGCGTGCTCTGATAGGGGCACGGCCTGTGTGAGGAGCGTGTTAACTCCCCTTCGACTCCGGTGCGGGTCCTGCTGGATTCCTGGGCCGAGGAGGAGGCTTGGGAGCCTGACCACTCCTCGCTGTCCGAAGCCATGATGGAACAGCGACCCTTATCCTCTGCCTCGTCATCCGAGATGGCAGCAGTGCGGCCGCTCGGAGGCAACTGCGCGTCCCGGGGGGGCGGGGAGGGTGAAAGCGATGCTCGAGGGAGAGGCTCCGGCGAGGCAGTCGCTTCAACCACAGTTTCCGGCAGCCTTTGTGAGCGGCGCTTCTTCCTGCGCGGCTGAAGGTAAGGCAGCGCGGCGGTTTCTGCTTTGAGCGCGTCGAGTCGAGCCCGCAGGGTCGACATCGGTAGCTCCTCGCAGAAATCGCATCCGCCCTCAGTGAGGGCGAGCTCTGCGTGCCCCAGTCCCAGGCAGAGAGCGCAGATGATGTGGCGGTCTCCTGTGCTGAGAAGGGCGCAACATGAGGCGCAAGTGGATCGAGGCATCTTGAAAAGACGCTCGTACTCTTTTGTGAATAGTTCGTGAGAACTAGCTTGCTGAATAAAAGGATACGTCGTCGGATGACGTAGCTTCGCAGGATGGCTGAAGGTGGCTGAGACGGCCGGCTTCTTCTAGCGCTGTCCACGCTTGCTTGATGCCCCTCGAACGCGACGCGGCTTCCAGGTCAGCGATGGGAAGAGCTTCGCTGAAGAGATGAAAATCAGGGTTCCAGCCTACGAACTACGCTTATATGCACTCAAGTCACGCCCATTTTGGCGGGCTTTGATGCAGTGAGCGCGCGGACGCCTCTCATTGGATGCGAGTTCGCCCAAGCTCGTCTATAGGCTGCAGCAGTTGCCGCAGAGCAACCTATGAGCTCGCTAGCTAGCCCGCTCAAAGTCTGCAGCTGCCGCACTGCGTTGACAATGGATACAAAAATTAAGGATAATTTTTTGGCTTCAATATCTCAGAAAAGATGAATCTTTCCCGTAGCGTAAGCTAGCTTACGCAATACGAGAGAACCTCTCGTAAGAGAACAAGACCTAGATGGACGTCTTTGACCGTTTTGATACATTTCTGTTGATGTGTTGCTGTATGTGCGTGCGTCTAGTTCTCACCATGCTTGACTTATGCCAAGATAAAGTAAATGAAGTCACTTTGGAGTAAGAAAATAGAAGAGTGTCAGAATGCAGATATTAGCTAAATTGATCTAATGTAGTGTGCAGTGGGTAAAGAGATTGGTGCTGTCTGTAAATACTCAGTAGAAGACAGTGAATAATATGACAGCAGTGACACACTAACTCTTCTTATTGCACTGTCGGTTCTGCTGCTGTAACTCTGTCATGGCAAATGAGAGGGTGTCTGGAGACAATGGCAGCACCTGAGTGGTTTTAAACCTTCTCTGTCACAACAAAGACAATAAAGCCAACTTAAGTCAAAGAAGTGTGACTACTGAGGGGTGTTAAGTGTGGATGTGCATGAGTATTTGAGTAATCTTTTTGCACCAGCTAGTTGAATATCAGAAATACTACTTTAGGCTTCCGGTTTTGCCATGTAGTGGAGAGACGCGTGGTGTTAGTGCTCCGACTCGAATTTCATATTTTTTCCTCATAACACTTCATTTGGGGGCTTTTCAGCTATTTTTGTGCTACTGTTGGTCTTTGCTAACGTTACATGTTTCAGATGAGTAAGGCTACGCGAGCTGGTGGTAAAATTAATCCTCAAACCAAGGCGCCTAATCCTGGGCACGAAAGCGGCAAGATGTCGGACGATGCCTCAGACCCGCTAACGACTGACACACTGGTGAGTGAACTTGATAAATTAAGGAGAAACATAACTGGTGAACTCACCGCGCTGCTGAATTCGTCGCTGGAGTCCATTCACTCATCCATTTCTTCTATTGGGTCTACCTTGGCGACTCAGCGACTACCATCACTGACATGGAAACTAGTTTATCCGACCACAGCGACAGGATCACACATCTCGAACAGGAGGTCTCTACTCTTCAGTCGAAGTTGGTGACGGCTACGGAGGAGAATGCCGCTTTAAAAGCTAACGTGGAAGACCTTATTTCGCGGTCCAAACGGCAGAATATTCGTGTGGTTGGTCTTCCGGAGGATATTGAGGGAAAGGACGCCAGGCAGTTTATGGATTTTTTCACAGAGGTCACCGGCGACGCTCTTCCCTCCCCACCGGAGCTTGATCGCGCCCATCGGAGCTTAAGGCCCAAACCCCGTCAAGGTCAAAATCCCCGTCCGATTATAGTGAGATTTCATCGCTACATAGAGAAGGAGGCTGTGCTAAAATTTGCGAAATCTTCAAAAGAAATGATTTTCAAGGGACACAGAATCAAATTCTATGAGGACTTCTGCGTTTCGGTGGCTAATAGGAGAGCTTCGTTCAACAACGTCAAGGGCCTGTTGTATAAACGCGGTGTTCGTTTTGGCATGATCTACCCGGCCAGACTTCGTGTGTCATACAACAATACGGAGCATTATTTTGACTCTCCTGAGGCTGCAGAAAAATTCTACCACCAAAACTTTACTGAGTACCTTTACGAGCAGTATTGACGATAAGGAGAGATCTCTCTCTCTTTCTGCGAATAGTTGTTAAAAGCCTTAATGCTTTAGACTATCTTTTTTTTTTTTTTTCTTCATGGAAGCATTATGGGTGGGTGCTTGTATTGTGTATGTGTTTATATACATACACATTTCATTTTTATTAATGAATGTTTATTATTATTTTTAGTATTTTTGTTATTATGATGGGGTTGAGAGTTGAGTGCTTGAAAGTCATAGATCGTCTTTAAATATTCTTCCTTTTTAGTTTTACAGCCAATAGCTTCACTATGTGCACTCGTTTTGCACATTGGCTGATCTGCACCCTGTCCACTCTTTTAAGGAGTGAATTTTCTTACTAGTGTTAAATTCTTTATTTGTTGGAGTCAACTTCACTACACAATCGGTTGTGATAACGTTTTTTTTTCTGGCAACTTGTCATGTTTAAGTGAACGAGTATCAGAAGGGATTTTCTTTTGCTATTTCTGAGCAAATTTGTGTTTTTGTTCTCTATGTTCTGGGTATGTTCGGGGGTTATGCTTGATGGAGGATTATTTTGTCTTACTTGGCTTTTAATGTTGTCTCTTACACATGCTAACATGATTGAGCTTAAAAAAGCCGTTTTTTTTTTCTTTTTTTTTTTCTTTTGTACCCAATTTATATTATTATGTTCTACTTTGCAGTTCTATGTATAAGCCACCTGTGAATTCTAAGGGGGGAGGGGTTGGACATAATATTAAAACTCATAATACAGAGTTTTTTCTCATCTAAAATCACTGTCCTCTGATATTATGTTTCTCCAGGAGACACATTTGCGTACAGGTGATCACACCAGACTGCGTAAACAATGGGTTGGTCAAGTATTTCATTCCAATTTTAATAGCAAATCCAGAGGTACTGCAATTCTGATACATAAAAGAGTCATGTTTTTAGCAGAGCAAGTACTTTCAGATCCTGAAGGCCGCTTTGTAATCATCAGTGGTATTCTTTTTCAAACTCCAGTAGTGTTCGTTAACGTATATGCCCCAAATTGGGATAACCCCACTTTTATGTCTATGCTTTTCTCAAAAATCCCTAATCTTGACACTCATCACCTTATTTTTGGAGGGTACTTTAACTGTGTTATCGATAATAATCTTGATAAATCTGTGACTAAATCTTCTTCTCTTTCCGCTATGTCCAGGTCTCTAATTTCGCTAACAAATCAATTAGGTTGCATAGATCCCTGGTGCTTTCTTCATCCTTCTGACAAGGTATTTTCTTTCTTCTCTGGTGTGCACCATGTTTACTCTCGGATTGATTATTTCTTCCTTGATAAAGCCCTGATTTCTTCGGTTATTTCCTCAGATTACTCTGCCATTGTTATTTCTGATCATGCCCCGCATGAGTTAGATATTTCCTTTTTGCCCGCTTTTAAGAGCCGACCCCATTGGAAATTTGATGTAGGGCTTCTTGCCAGAACTGACTTCTGCGAATTTCTATCCAAAAATATAGACTTTTTTATTGAGACTAACAAAACGGAAACCGTGTCTGCTTCTCTTCTATGGGAGACATTTAAAGCGTTTATCCGGGTCGAATCATTTCCTTTAGTGCTCATTTAGCCAAGACAAGAAAATCTCGGCAACAAGAGCTCATCCGTTCAATTTTAGAGATTGATGGACAGTATTCTAGCGATCCCAAACCTGATCTTAAGTTAAAACGTTCGAGGTTACAAACTGAATTTGATTTGCTTTCAACAAATAAAGCTGAATATTTGATTAAAAGAACTAGAGCCACCTATTATGAACATGGGGATAGAGCAGGTCGTCTTCTTGCTTCCCAGCTTAAACGTCAGTCAGCATCACGCTATATCACGCAGATTTATGATAACCATTCTAATGAGCTCGTTACTGACCCTCAAAAAATTAACTCTGTCTTTTCCTCCTTTTACTCCAGTCTTTATACTTCTCAACCTCCTTCTGATGCTTCCTTAATGGAGTCTTTCCTACATAAGTTAACTATACCCAATATTAATACATTAACAGAGGAGACATTAGATGTACCTCTCAGGCTGGATGAAATTACCACCTGCATTGGTCTCATGCAGTGTAACAGGGCTCCAGGGCCTGATGGCTTCCCCCTAGACTTTTATAAGAAATTTTCAGCGCAGTTAGCCCCCTTATTGTTCGATATGTATAAGGAGTCATTTGAGCAGGGTTTTCTCCCACCCTCATTAAATCAAGCATCTATCTCTCTCTTATTAAAAAAAAATAAAGAGTAGTAGCTATAGACCTATTAGTTTATTGAATGCTGATATTAAAATTCTAGCAAAGGTGCTGGCAAAGCGCATCGATGCATGTCTTCCTGATATTATTTCTGAAGATCAGACCGGGTTTATTAAGGGACGTCAGATGTCATCTAATATCCGGTGTTTGCTAAATATACTTTTTAGTCCTTCTCTGTCTAAGACCTCTGAAATGATAATTTCTCTTGATGCTGAAAAAGCATTTGACCGTGTAGAATGGAATTATTTATTTACTGTATTAAAAATGTTTGGCTTTGGGCACAATATTATCTCATGGATTCGCCTTCTATATTCGGCACCCTCTGCTAGTGTTAAAACCAATACTGATAGTTCATCATTCTTTTCCCTCTCTCGTGGGACACGACAGGGTTGCCCTCTGTCTCCTGTGCTCTTTGCTTTAGCTATTGAGCCACTTTCTATCGCCTTAAAATCATCTTCGTCTATACGTGGGATCCATAGGGGAGGCATAGAACACCGTGTTTCTCTATATGCTGACGACTTGTTGTTGTATGTACAGGATCCAGTTGGCTGCGCCAACGAGATTATGCACTTGCTTGACACCTTTGGCTCTTTTTCAGGTTACAAATTAAATGTTTTTTTTTCCTATATAAAGTATAATTGCCTGTAGAGACTGCCGATATTTTCTAATTCTCTTTGGTTTGGAGGGGTTTGGGGTGTTGGTTATTTTGTTTTTTTCTTTTCTTTTTCTTAATTAGTTAAAAGATAAAAGTGCAGACAATGTTTTCTCTTCTATGCTTGTCTCTTTAGTGATTTAATGTACTTTTTTTTTTTTTGTCTGTACAATAAAAATTGTGTTAAAAAAAAAAAAAAAAAAAAATGCTACTTTAATATACACATTTATTTTCATTTCTGCAATCTCTCACCACATCTTGCAGTTCTAATTTAGTCCACTTGGAAGTGCTGTGGATCTGTGTGTTATTGAGAATCATATAAGGGCAGCATAATAGAAATCCATATAACTCCTGTGGTTAAATCCATGTCTTTAGAAATGATATAATAGGTGTGCGTGCATCACTTCAGAAGACACATTAAACCACTGGAGTCGTATGATTATTTTTATGCTGCCTTTCTATGAGTATTTGGAGTTTCAAAGGGCTGGCCTCCATTTACTTGCATTTTATGAACCTACAGAGCTGAGATATTCTGATTGATACTAAACAGTATTGATGTTTATTTAGCTATTTATTGTATTTTTATTTATTCTTTATTTTAATGGTCAGCATTGGACTGATACTAAAAATACAGTACTGATGTTTATTTAGCTATTTTTGTACTTTTATTTATTCTTTATATAAATGGTCAGCAACTGACTGATACGGAACATGCAGTACTGATTTTTTAAACTATTTATTGTATTTGTATTTATTCTTTATTTTCCTCAGTGTTCATTTCTAGAATTTGTTGACAATGTATAATAATAATGTCAAATATTCTTTGATACAAATATTTGTTTAAGAAAGCAGCCTTCTGAGTACTTTTGTATAATTATATCAGTGCAAAATTGGTGCACAATCCACATAGAAAAGATCTGTTTTCATTCCAGCTCAAACATTAGCTATATCAGCCACCATATCGGTAATCAGTGTGTTTTGACACTTCGCCAGATAGAGAGGGAGGAGTTAAGGACCAACAGTATGTAGAAAGAATGAAGACAGAACTTCAGAAGGCTTATCAATTAGCTTCTGAAACAGCACTGAAAAGTCACAAAAGAAACAAACACATCTATGGCAAAAGAGTGAAACACCAAACACTGACAGAAGGAGACTGTGTGCTCTGAAACCAGAGACACAATTCAGATATAAATGGGTTTGATGTAACCCAGGTTACCACAGGCTGGTAGGGAATAAATGAGAACATAACAATATAAAATTACAAGATTTTAACATAGTGATAATATGAAATACTGACAAATGGCATTAAAAAGAAATATAAATATATTTGTTGCCAAGAGAAAAAAAATAGTAAATGAGTTTTCCTTGATTAGGTGAACAGCCAATAAGTGTGCAGATACTAGAGTGGTGCCAAACGTCCACCATTTTACACAACCCCTTACGGAGTGGTATCGCGTGGAGCTCACTCTCTCTGGGAACTCCAACAGGAGTGGGTATGTGTTGGTGCTCTGGAAAATTAACTTTCCAGCGATTGATCACAGATGAAAAAAAATCGATGTGAATTGGTAACTTAAGAAATGTATATGGCCATTTTGTTAGAGAAAGACTGAAATCGTATATAATTTGTTTAAAGATACATGAAAACTGCATGAAAAGACAATTATTAGCATTTGAACAGTTTTTACATGCTTCATGGTGTCTATATCTGTGAAAGGAGTAGAAAAAAGAGAAAACGTTCCAAAAATAGACAACTTATCAACCTTTAGCACCTTCACTTTCCTGTGTCCAAGGAACACGTTCTTCCAATGTGTATGTGACAAATAGATATTTCCTTGGTGAGTCAATTCATCATATTATTGCTTAATTCAATCTAAGGACATAATAAAAAATTAATTTAAAGGAAATTTAGGTTATTAATGGGTTGCTGTAACATTACTCTGTATTATTGATTATGAAAAGTAAGGTATAGGGACAATGGTAAGTTTTTTTTTTATCAGTGCAAGTTAAGCAAACGACCCTGTGTGATACAGCGTGTTATGTCTATTAATATATTCATCTGTAATCTAGATAATGAAATAACTGCACAAAGAAGTGTGTTATAATACGATGTCATTTATTTGATAAAAGAAAAGAGAAACTGATGTACAGTCAGGTCCATAAATATTGGGACATCGACACAATTCTAATCTTTTTGGCTCTATACACCAACACAATGGATTTGAAATGAAACGAACAAGATGTGCTTTAACTGCAGACTTTCAGCTTTAATTTGAGGGTATTTACATCCAAATCAGGTGAACAGTGTAGGAATTACAACAATGGAGCCAAAAAGATTAGAATTGTGTCGATGTCCCAATATTTATGGACCTGACTGTATAAGGAAAAACAATTATTCTTGAAATATTGAAATCCAATTGACATGATGTAAATGTTCAATGTGGAAAATTCTTTATGGCCTTGTGTGTTCGAGGTCAGGCTTATTGGTTTCATGTTCTTTCTGTTTTTCTGATGCTGTGAGCCATTGTGATCTGGATGAAGATATTCTGATGCATTGATGTGTCCATGGATTGAGAACTGTCCCAGCTCTGCTTTTTTGTTCTGAGTGTTGTTTGGTCTGGCAAGCTACCCAAAGCTTTTTCTTTGGATTTTCTGTATTGGAGAGAAACAGAGACTGACATTGTGTTGTATTCTACGACTGGCAGGATAAAACTGTGCAACAATTTCAACATTTTGTTTGTTCCCTTCTCTTGAAATGGTTTCATTTCACAATTGAGGTACTAATATTCACAAAAATCATAACTGGATTGATAAAGACTGATCTGCAGTCTTTGAAAAGAAAAATCTTAAACATTTGAACAGTTGAAGTCACAGCTGAAATGAAGAACTTTCTATTTGTATTTATTTTCATTTTCACTCAGTTTGTTTTGTTTCAGAGTAGATTTACAATAATTTTGTGGGTTTAAAAAAAACGATTATATAATTTTGGTCAGTTCATAAAAGTGAAGTACTTAAATAAGGTCAAATTACATAAGCCATCTTCTATTTGATAAAAAAAACATGCAAAGAAATGCAAACATATTACATTACGTAAATGGTTAAAACACAAATCAATATTTTATTCTAAACCAAAATTATAAAGACGTGATGTTTAAAACCTCTAAGGAATAAAAGTGGGTGAACTTGACGTCACTGAACTTCCTGTTGCTGATGGCACGCTGCATGAGAGTTTGTTTGTAGCCTGCCTAGGCTGCTTAGCATTGCTTATTCTTATCCTCAAACGTTCATCGTTATATTCATCGTTCATCATTTTATCCTTTGTAATTTTACAGCGTTTCAGGTTTTTCCTCTTTTCTACTATTTCATCTGCATGTATTTTACCTGTTGCTGCTGGCACCTACCTAGAGTCTGTGTTTGTAGCCTGCTAGTTTTTTAGCATCGCTTATATATCTGTTTTCAGCCTTTAATCCTTAACATCTGCCATTTTTAAGCGCGCATTAATCCACGTTCTATTTTTATCGCGATTAAACTACATGCATTTTTTCAGCGCACACGCGTTTTTTCTCCTCTGCGGTACACAAATTATTGCATCGATCTCAAAGCACCGCTTATCAAGAACACCACCACCAACAACAAACAATTTTGTGAGGGATTCACATCAATCTCAAACCCTCACCACTCAGGAACAACTAACAACAAACAATTTGCGGTAAGTCATGGCATCCGCTCATGTTTTTCTTCCTGCATTGCATGTCACATGTTTACAATAGCCTCCTCCATCAGCAGTGAGGGATTCACATGTGATAAATGTAAGGAATTAGTCAGGCTGACGGAGAAGGTTAACGAGTTAGAGACTCGCATCCGAACGCTAGTGGAGGTCAGTGAGAAAGAGAAGCAGGTAGATACTGTTTCGGATGCGAGTAGTACAGAGAGCAACATAAACACTTTGGTTCCTGCTGTAGAGCCACTGCAGCAGGGCATTTGGGTGAAGTCTCGGTGGCATACTCACTCCGCAAAGAGACACCACTCTACCATTCCTGTTAGAGTTTGCAATCGATTCTCCCCACTCAGTGATACATCCACTGAGAATTATGTTGAAAGAGCCCTTGTTATCGGCGATTCTATTGGAGGAACGTGGAAATAGAGACTCCAGCCACTATTGTTAATTGCATTTCGGGGGCCAGAGCATCTGACATCAAATCAAATTTACAAGTGCTGGCTAATGCTAAACGTAGATTTTCTAAAATTGTTATCCATGTTGGCACTAACGATGTCTGGCTTCGCCAGTCGGAGATCACTAAAGATAATGTTAAAGAGGTGTGTGAATTTGCAAAAACGATGTCAGACACTGTAATATGCTCTGGTCCCCTCCCTGCTCGTCGTGGTGATGAGGTTTATAGTAGATTAGTGTCACTGAATGGCTGGATTTCAAAGTGGTGTCTGAAGAATAAAATAGGATTTATAGACAATTGGAAGAGTTAAAGGGGTAGACCTGATCTGCTAAAGACAGATGGACTCCATCCCTCCTGGGAAGGTGCCGCTCTCCTCTCTAGTAATTTGGCTCATAATCTTAATGATAGTATTTGACTAAATGGGGCCCAGGTAAGGAAGCAGACAAACTGGTTAATCCGAACATCTGCTAGCTGCCTTGAGACGTCACACAGGTCACATAAACTACAACACAAAGATACTGTATCACCTAGATATCTCATAGAGACTGTGTCTGTTCCCGAACTACCAAACACAATATCCTCTCTAAATCATTTAGAAAAAATTTGATTATGGTCAAACTTGAACAAAACAAACAAATACAAAATACACATCATATAAAAATAGGGCTACTAAGCATTAGATCTCTTTTTACCAAAGAACTAATTGTTAATTAAATGATTACAGATCATAGATTGGATGCACTCTGTTTGACTGAAACCTGGCTTAAACCGGATGAATATATTAGTTTAAATGAATCTACTCCCCCAGGTTATTGTTATAAACATGAGCCATGTCTGAAGGGCCTAGGAGGAGTTGTTGCTACAATTTACAGTGACGTTTTTGGTGTTACTCAGAGGACAGGATATAAATGTAAGTCTTTTGAACTAATAATGCTTAATGTGACACCGTCAGATATAAATAAAAAATCTCTGTCGTCTTTTGACATTGCTACAATGTATAGATCACCCGGGACTTATTCTGATTTCCTTGGTGAATTTGCAAATGTTTTATCATATCTTGTAGTTACTGTAGATAGAGATTTAATTGTTGGTGACTTCAACATTCACATCGATAATGAAAATGATACATTGGGATTAGCATTTATCAATATTCTCAACTCTCTTGGAGTCAGACAAAATATAACAGGACCAACTCATCGCCACAATCATACGCTAGATTTCATTCTGTCATATGGAGTTGATGTTGATAATATAGAAATTCTGCAGCAGAGCGATGACATCTCGGATAATTACCTCGTCTCTTGTATGCTGCAATCAGCTGATGTTACTCAATCTACACCACACTATCGTTCAGGTAGAACTATTCTTTCAACCACTAAAGATAGCTTCACTAATAATCTTCCAGATCTATCTCATACACTCAATAAACCCCAAAGCCCAGAAGAACTTTATGAAATAACAAAAAATATAAATGCAGTCTTCTCTAGCACTCTTGATATTGTCTCCCCACTTCAATTAAAGAAAATTAAAGAAATAAGCACTGCACCATGGTACAATGATCACACTCATGCTCTCAAGAGAGCAGCTCGGAAAATGGAGCGCATTTGGAAAAATACTAAATTAGAAGTATTTTGTGGTGCATGGAAGGATAGTGTCTGTAGATACAGACAGGCACTAAAAGCTGCCAGGTCAGCATATTTTAGTAAACTCATAGAAAATAACCACAACAATCCTAGATGTTTATTCAGTACTGTGGCTAAATTGGTTAGGAATAAAGCCTCAACAGAACCAGATATTCCTACTTAGAACAAGAGTAATGACTTCATGAATTTCTTTACAGATAAAATTGGAATTATGCAATCATCTGTCATAGGTCATGAAGAGCTAACAAAACTTATCAAAACATCAAAAGCCACAACATGTTTGTTAGATCCTATACCAACTGAGCTCTTAAAAGAGGTATCCCCTGTAATCTCAGAACCTATTCTAAATATTATTAACTCCTCGCTATGCTTAGGACATGTCCCAAGAAACTTTAAAATGACAGTTATCAAACCGCTTATTAAGAAGCAACAACTTCATCCTGGAGAACTGGCTAATTATAGACTGATTTCAAATCTCCCGTTTATGTCAAAAATACTAGAAAAAGAAGTATCCTCCCAAATATGTTAATTTCTATAGAGAAATAGTATATACGAAGAATTTCAGTCAGGATTTAGGCCTCTTTACAGTACAGCGACTGCACTTATCAGAGTTACAAATTACTTGCTCTTATCATCTGATCGCGGCTGCATTTCTCTTCTAGTGCTTTTAGATCTTAGTGCTGCATTCGACACGATAGATCACAACATTTTCTTGAATAGGCTAGAGAATTATGTTGGCATTTGTGGAGTTGCATTAGCATGGTTTAGGTCATATTTTGCAGACCGCTACCACTTTGTCTGTGTAAATGAGGAATTATCAAACCAAACAAAATTAAAATATGGAGTGCCACAGGGATCAGTTTTAGGGCCTCTGCTTTTCTCCATGTATATGCTTCCCCTTGGAGATATTATCAGGAATTGTGGAATAAGTTTCCACTGCTATGCCGACGATACACAACTTTATATTTTTTCAAAACCTGATGAGATTTCACAATTCTCGAAATTAGCAGCATGTATCAATGAAATAGAAGATTGGATGGCCAGAAATTTCCTTCTAGTCAATTCTGACAAAACAGAGATACTAATTATTGGACCAAAAAATAAGCCACTACAATATAATTTGACTCTCGATGGATGTACTGTTACATCATCTTAAACAGCGAAGAACATAGGTGTTATATTTGAAACCAATCTGTCCTTTGAAATTCAAATTACCAACCTAAGAACTATTGCTAAATTACGGCACATGCCCTCTGTTGCTGATGCCGAAAAACTAATTCTTGCGTTCATGATCTCAAGACTAGATTATTGTAATGCATTACTGGGAGGATGTCCAGCAAAATCAATAAATAAACTTCAATTGGTTCAAAATGCAGCAGCCAGAGTGCTAACGAGAACCAAGAAATATGATCATATTAGCCCCATTTTATCATCGTTACATTGGCTACCTGTTAAATTCCGTATAAATTTTTTAATTCTGTTAACTACATACAAAGCTTTGAATGGTCTAGCTCCGCAGTACTTAAGTGACCGTCTATCACACTATATTCCATCACGTTCATTACAATCACAAAATTCTGGTCTAAACTATGGAATAGTCTCCCTAACACTGTTTGGGACACACTCACTCAGTTTACGTCTAAATGTGGCAGGGCGAAGGGCGGGGCCAGGTTGTGATCATACACACCCGGTCCCTTAACAGGCTAATCAAGCCTCCGAGAGGGATAAAGGCAGACTGCTGAGGATTGTGCGGGAGAGAGAGATAGTTTACAGACATGTCCGTCATGTGTGTGTTTGTGTCGTTTGTTTCAGTGTAACGCAGTCAATGGAAAGGAGGAGGCGAGAACCGGCATGACAATATAAATTGTTTTTTAATTATAAACTTAAAAGACAACAAACACACATATGACGACCATGTCCATAAATCTCTCTCTCCCACATAATCCTCCCCAATCGGCCTTTATCCCTCTCGGAGGCTTGATTAGCCTGATAAGGGACCGGGTGTGTAGAATCACGACCTGGCCCCGCCCTCCGCCCTGCCACATTCCTCCTTCATTCTCTCAGGCAGGGGAGCCCCCGGCATGACGTACACCCCCCACCCCCCCTTTCCCTGGGGGAGGGCGTGCCCGATGCCCCGTCTGCTGGCAGGTCATCCCCGTCCACCTGGATGAGGGAGGGGACAAGGGGAGGGAAACAGAAATAATAAAAATGGGGGGTACTTCATGTAACAGTGTAGTACCCCCAAAAAAACACTAAAATTTAAACGACACACACACATGACGGACATGTCCGTACTATCTCTCCCGTACAATACTTCGCAGTTGGATTTTATCCCTCTAGGAGGCTTGATTAGCCTTTTAAGGGACTGGATGTGTATGATCAAGACCCGGCCCTGCCCTGCAACACTAGACTAAAGACTCATCTATTTAGCCAGGCATACACCTAATTTATCATCCAACCCACAATTAGGCTGCTTTAGTTTAGTCTGCTGGAACCAGAAACCAGAAATATTGATCATAGTTTATATCTCTGCAATAAATTTAATGGCATGTATGCTTATATTATTTAATTTGTTTTCCTGTCTCAACCTCGGGACTCCTATCCTGAGGTCACCAGAACCAGCTGGATCCAGCACCATTCATGCTTTGTGTTGGACTCCACTGCTACGTGTTGCTGAATGATGATGACTAAATGCAGCTGGTGCCAGCCAAACATCACTTCATTCTATTATGATGGGCTTCTGAGGATGAACTGATGCCAACTCTAACCATAAGACATGGGATACTTCATATACCATTGTCTGAACCTTGGATTTAGGATGGACCACACCGAACCTCACCGAAATTACCAGCCAGGTTGAACTGCGTTTCACATCCCTGATCTCTGCCTGCATCACCTTGGTCTATTGATGGACTATAATTTTGAAATGGAATGCATAGACTAACAATTGCCAACAAAACCCTTCATCAGCCAATTATCAAGGACAATTGCACCTATGAGAACTTCTGCAGTTAATCCAGGATGGACTTCAAATACACTGGTCATTAATCTTACAGTTCAAACAAAATCGATGTTTAAACACTGACCCTTAACATTTAGTTTAATAATTTTAAACCATGACTTTAACTATACATAAGTAATATTTACATTATATTCATGATGCTAGCCAGAGGGGAACTGGCCCCTACAGTGAGTCATTAATCAACATCTTATGGAGTTTTGTGTTCCTTGCCACAGTCGCCTTCAGCTTGCTCACTGGGGTTATTCATATAATTACTATTTAATTACTTATTTTTAAACACGATAAACAATTGTATTTTATCTAATTACACAATGATGATTCATCAACATTATAGACATTAGTTGTATATCGTCTGTTAATGCCTGATCTTCTGTAAAGCTGCTTTGAAACGATGTGTGTTGTGAAAGGCGCTATACAAATAAAATAGCTTCAAGTCAAAGACTTGACTTGACTTGAACATATGAAAACATATGAAAAGATATTTTGAGCTTCATGGAACCAGTCAATGTGATTTATTCAACATACAATACCTTTTTATAAAAAATACTTTGTTCTTACCTCAATGAAAGCCTTTGTCTGTGTTCGCTGTTGTTGCTGGTCTCCCTCTCCCTAATTGAACTTAGTCTTCTGAGAGTCCAGGTCCATAAGCTTATACAATTAATTCCAAATATTACAATAGTCTCATGGGGGCATGAGAAGTTTAGAAGGGGGAGAGTGTAACTGGTGCTCGAGTGACATTGCTGCTTAAAAGCTTCATCACGAACATTCACTACTCATCAACGAGCAGTTTGTGAGCTATGTGAACAGATCGCTGTGCAAATCAGTGTGTGGTGTATTGCAATGCTTATTTTGCTCTGTGAGAGACTCGGAGGCACGAGCAGAGAAAACCCAGATAGTGCCACGTGATTCCTTTGGCAGCGAGGGAGAGAGTGAAATTTGCAGACTGATCGCATGATGGAACCGGACTGGTTTGTGAGTGCTTTATGGACTGCAAACCGTTTCAAAAGAAGAGCAGCTTCTTTCACATGAGGCATTCAGATACCTATAACTTTGTGTTAGTTTGCTCATTTGAGTGAAGAGTGAGAGTTCTGTTTCTAAGGCCACAACGCACATGAGCAATTACACAGGCCTGCATCAGGGGGTGTGAGTGTTTGAGTGTGAGTGGATCCATTTTTAACTAAATAACTTTTCACACTAGATGTCATGACTGTTGGCAAAAATGTAAACTTTATGTAAATTTTGAGCAACATACATCATCCATCTCCAGGCAGGGTGGGTGTGAGATACTGGAGTCGACTCGAGTGCAGGCAAGACGGAAAAGTTAAAGGTTTCTGTGAGCAATTTCACTGTTCTATATAATTAGTCTGTAACCACATACATAGTTATGGCCTAATAAAATGATGTGTGGAAAAACCTTGTCAAAATTCTGAGTGAGTTTGATTCATATATTGAAATAACGTTTGTCTTGTTAAATGATATGACGCATTAAGCACTACTGCAGGTTTTATAAATCATTCTCCCCTGCAGAATGTGCAATTTTAGAGACAAAAGCACCGACTCCTTGTCAAATTAGACTGATATCTTAGTTTTATCGGCAGTATCATCTGTAAACAAAATTTCAAATGCTGCTATGACCTAAATTTACAATATACAAATATACAAATGAATAACTGTGCAGTCCACCAATAATGTTAGAGCAGCGGCAGCAGTAGGAATGCCCACCAGCGACACAGATCTGTATTTGAATCTTTTTTCTCTATCAGCAGACTGATTTGGGAAAATACAGTACATACAAATGAGTCAACACAGTAGTAATTAGCACTCACTGAGAATGTATGTCTCATAATTTGACTGCAAATGCTACATCCAGAAACACTGGAAAAGCCCACTGATAATATTAGGGCCATATCATCACAAACATGATTTTCAAGTTTATTTCGGGAAACAACACAATGCAGTGCAGTTCTGCATGATGCTTGTGTACCTAAACCCCTCATTCGTCCATGTAGCGTCTTGCAACAGCTGACGCAGAAGATAAAAAAATAATTCACGTTGGTCTGCAATCAGACTGAAATCTTTAAATACCAACCAAAGACAATTCATTGAGCTCTTCTTTAACTGCAAAAACATGAATAATAATAATTTTGAGTCATTTAACAGAATTGTCCTTCAAATGTGTCAAGAGATATCGGATAAAAAAAGATGTGCATAAATTATCCGGTGGATTATAATATTAATCTCGTAACATGAATTTTAGCTTCATACACAAACTCTGTTAATGATCTTCATCAAAGTAAGTAACATTTCCATTTCAAATATTTGTTCATACACTGAAAAAAATGATAATTTGGACCAACTTAAAAAAAATACTCTAATTTGTTACACCCAAATTCTTTAGTTTTTCACAAATTATATTTATGATTTGGTTCAAGCCATAAATTTTGATTTCATATTAATAAAAAATTTATTTTCCCCAAGGCAAAAATGTACATACACACAAAGTAAAAAGATGATTTATTACAAAGAATGTACAACTTTTTTTTTTCACTTTGCTATAACTTAATTTTTTCATTTTGGAATAACCTAATATTTACAATTACATCTAAAGTATAGTTTTTACTTTGTTATAGGCAATTTTATTAACTTATCTCAAGTTAAATTTCTGATTATGTAGAATAAATTATTTCTAATTATACGTTAATCAATATATTTTATTTAGACAAGACAAAATGTTACTTAATGTAGGTCAATATAATATATATATATATATATACAGTGCTTTTTAACAACTTAAATTTCACAATAAACAAAAGCTATAGTAGCAATAATATAAAAAGTAGAATTCTCACTTAAGATAAAAATAAAAACATTTTTGTTAGTCAATGCTTAATTTAGTTTACTTACTATTAATAAAGACAGGAATATTCTCTTCGAAAGACCTTGTTTATTGTGATGTCTTTTTAAAATATGCATCACCTTTTCTTTTATGTACAACAAACAATAATTTCTGCAGACAATAAAGCTATCCAATGTGTTTTACACATCAACACTAGTTGAAGGGAAACAAAAAAAAAAACATACCAAGTATAAAATTAAGAAAATTGTGGTCTTTTCGATATATTTTAAACATTCTGCAACCTTTATCACATACATTTTGACATGTAAAACTGGTATACGTCTCTCCTTTAAAACTTGAGATATGTAATGTAATATCCATTAAGAAGCGTAAACAGAGTTTCTAACAGTGTTAAAACTTGGCTATCCTTTGAAAAAAATGACCAGAATGAATTTGAATACAAGCTATTAAACAGAACAAAAAACATGCTGTATCCAAATGTCTTCTATTGATTAATCCATTAGTTAGAGCTTGACACTCAGACTGCACACTCTGTGTGTCATTTTCTTTGGTTCGATCTCCATGAATATTTTCTGCAGTGCATCAAAAGTGTATTTGAGCTCAATTTGATAGCTCAAGTTAAGAGCATAGATGAGGCCAAACAACATAGCAAATGCATGTGCAACTGATGGTAACTCATTAAGGACTTCCACACCTTCAATAACAATCCCGATTTCATGTGATGACTGGAGAGGATCCTCCTCCTCTCTGATGACTGCCATTGTACACCTCTCAAGCTCTGTTTTAGCTTCATCCTTCTGAACAACCTTATAAAAGACAAGACATTTATTAGAACGTTATTGTGATGAAACGAATGTCTGATGTACCAATATAAAAAATAATTATCTACACAAATCTCCCAATCAAATCTCAATGAAAAAAACTTAAATTGGGGTTCTAGTGATGCAAAAATGTAATGACTTGCAAAGTCCAGCAGAGATAACGAAGGCTCCTCCAAGTATTTTTCTCAGAGCAAACAATTGACTTTATCACAAATAAAGAATTGGTACAAGTATTAATAATAGCTATGCTCCAAAAACTTTTGACATCTGCTGTGACAAAAAATATTAAATGGTACAATACAGTAGTATACATTTACTTCAATTAAGATTCACTGCAATGTTAAAAGATAAAACTGCCTTGTGTTTTCATATTTTCATTAATTTCATAATCTGGTCACAGACGGACACTTTCCACAATGCAATATTTGGATATAATGTCCATTTTATGTCCAGGTTTTCACTGCTCCATCTGCACTGCTGCTGCTCTGAAGTGGAAAATATTTCACACTGTAATTTAAATATCTTGATATGTTCCAGCCACACTATACAGTGTTTTACAAAATAAAAACCAGCTCAGAAAACTTTGTCTGTCTATTAGACATATTCAATTCTAAAAAACTGTGCAGATTAATGACCACTGGGGGACAGAGAACTTAACAATAATTAATTATTAGTCAACATAAGACAACAAAAAATTGTTGACAAAAAATGTCATTGTCGAATAGTCGTTTGATCTCATTTAACTATAATGATGACGCACGAGAGCAGCACTGCAGTTCGCACCTGATTGAGGAGCGGAAGAATTACACAGATCACAGTCCAGATGTACTTTAAACTTTCCACACAGCTTCAGGTGATGTAGATCCCAAAGTATGAGGGAATTATACAAAAATACCAAATAATATAGAAGCACTCTCGTTGTGGAATAAGTGGAGCTGGAGCTCTTTAAAGGAAACAACCTGTTACATATTAAATGCAGTTTTAATGCGTTAGCTTTATTAAAGATCAAATAATACGGAAGTAGATCATGTAAATAACTACAAACTCAGACGCTGGCATTTCTCTGTGCGGAAAGCACTTCTTCTACGAGTTGTGTGAATGTCCCGATCTAAGGGGGAGAGATTGAAACTTCATCCGGCTGATGCATACTCAGTCACAGGGAGGCACGCTCGTCCCCTGAGCCCGCACTTGCTAAAACTAGACTATAACACGATGGCTTGCGACTTAATGAATCATAATATATGTGTCACTGTGCATTTCTTATCGTGAAGAAAATTGGCAATACGCAGCTTTATTAATAAGAGAGAGTTTGTTTTTTGTGAGTTAAAGATGGATTGAAGTGTACAGAAAGGTGAGAGAGTCTTAATCCCATTATACACTGCAACAAAATACATTTACGATTTGTTTTGGCTTGTTTTCCAATATAAATATCTAAAACTCATTTAAAACAACGTACATTTTCTTTAGCAGCAATACTGCAGAAGAAAAAATTGTTATCTGAGAATGTTGAATATAATATTAAAAGTAGAAATATTTTATAATATCTAAAAATCATGCATTCACCCGAGCAGCAGCATATAAGATATTTAGAGTAGCTTTTAGAGAATAGATCATGAATATAAGTATATTTTGTCTTTGCTGCACTCGCAGAAGTATAAACATGTGAAAAAAATACACTTATAAACAAAATACACATTCTCTTAAAGCAAGTCTAAATATCTTGTATGTTGCTTCTCAAGTAAATGTATCTTGTTTTAAGGATTTTTAGACAATTTTAAATGGGAACACAAGACAAAAACACTTGATAAAAATATTTTTTTGCAGGGAATTTCTTTACTGAATTAAACTTAAGAATAATTTTTTCCCTTTAATCAAGTGATTGTCATTTAGAGATATTTATAAAAGATGATTTTGTCCTCTTTGTTGTTAGTAATCAAGTTTAATTCAACATTTTAAGCCGGGGCACAAGCTGAATAATCGGTTAAGAGCTAATGATTAATCGTTGCAATAGTCACTGAATAGTCGAATAATCATTCTAATAATCGCAGATTAACCAATTATCAAAATAATCATTAGTTGCAGCCCTAATTATAGGCACATGCAATGCAAATATACGATAAGCCTATAAGAGTATTTTTGTAGGACCTGAGACCATGTATATGGGCTTTAAAGTTTAAAAATTCAATGTTTTATCTTGTCTAAAGTATAAGTGATTAGTGCAAAACTACTTACCAGATACTCCTTGATAAGTTTGTCCACGTCTTCTCCAAGGTACACAATGAGGCACTTCAGCAGACACTCTCTTTTTAGATTCACCTCAAGGCTCTAGGTGAGAGCGCAAACACACACATAATGCAAAATGATACAATTCAATTTTGCAGCTTTACTGAAGATGCAAACACTACACAATACACAAATGAGCACTTGGCGTTACAGTAAATGTGATTTACAAATGCTTTAAGCAAACCAGTCAAAAGGCCTATTAAGCTCAGAAGATAAACATAGAATATCTTCCTCATGTTTAATCTAACTACACAATCAAATGTGAAATGAACACTATTGCTTATATTTACAGTGTTACTATTTACGTGATATAAGGCTAATTTTGATGTATTGCACTAGTACATACCTCATCAAGAACTTTTAGTATATTCTGGGTCTTCTCTCTGATAACTCCTCCCTTGTTTCTGATTATCTCAATCAGCTTGCTGTGGTGCTTGTCCAAGGAAGCCAGGAATCGTGGTTGAAGTGGAATGGTTGTAATTCTCAGAAATTCAGCATTGATCTATAATAAAAACAATATAGCACATGCGAATGTGATTATCTTACATGTTACATTACAACTGTGTGGTAAGATCATATTTTTGACATCAAGGACTAAAACATTTTGAATTGGTTTGGCTTATGATTATTTAGTACATTTGCATTTAATTGATAGAAATATTTAAGTTTGTTGTCAGTTATTATTATTTTTTATGTATTTTAGGAAATTATAGAACATTAAAAAAAGTACAGTGAAGAAAATGCAGTTACTACTTCAGCAGGAAAGCAATGCTTTTCAAACCAAGTAGATATTTATTTCATTTTACTAGTTCATAGAGTATAAATCTTTCAAGAGGTATCATTATTTGTTTCCATAAATATTTTTAATTTATCAAGCAATGCTGAAAATATGCATACTCTGAAATGATTCAAATGCTGAAATAGGTAAATAGGCTTTTAAAAAAACATAGTGATTACTTTCTATGCAAGATAACAGCAGTCATTCTATTTTAACGTTAATATTTTAGATTGATTTTTAAGGATATTTCAAACTACATTAAATTACTTACCATTTTATTTATTGTTATTGTCTGGTCAAATTAACTTACATTACATTGGGTGGGTAACTTTGTTTTGATTTGTGTTTGCAATTCTTTAAAAATAAATATAAAAATACTAATGTGAAGTGAATGTGCCATTACATTTTCATACTGTCATGTAATTTCCACTACATTACAAATGCAAGTGAAATTGCTGAATTTAAATTTACATACAATATTAGTAAGTAAACATATGTGGTAAGCTCCAAGCTATTCTCTAAAGTGCAGCATTTCTATTTTGTATTTAAACATACATGCAAATAAAGTTCACAGTTTTTCATTCTGGGACTTACCAACTTCAGCAATTTGTCTAAAATTGCGACCTATTCAGGATACAACAGCAAACCTGTTAACACAAAAGGAAAGGTCAGATTTCACATTTAGTTTTTTGATGGGACAGTTTGCAAAATTGTCACAGCAGACTTATTTATTAACTAGGCCTTAGACATAGTGATGTTATTGTATTATACTAAATTATACTGACAGATAAATGGAATATGAATTGTTCCTCTTCAGTCAGTACTCATTGTCTAGTACGTAATCATAAAAATTACACATAAAATAATATTTATATTACATAATATTGATATCCCTATATTTACATTACAAAATGTGTGGGTCGGGAGAGCCTCGCCCTTAGGCAAAAACAAATGAACGAACAACTCGGACCAAAAGAGATGAACTAATCATTTCTGTTTCTTGTAATGCGGTTTTCACCATAGACACATATATAGCCTACGTTCTTCTGAGTAACATAAAAGACTCGTTCAAAATGAACGAATCATTCACGAACTACATCACTACTGACATTATTTTTTCTTATGTGACAGCGAAATTACATTAACAACAACACTGACTTTTGTCAATATTACACTTGTCAAACGGAGGCAACGAAAGCATCGTCCTTTGAATTAGGTTAATTGAGCGGTTAGCCTTGGCGCGCAACAACTACTTTACAAAGACAGTCTGTAAACTAGTTGTCCATCCTGCCACTAACCTTAAAAGTGCAAGGAAAACACACGCTTCCCTTAAAACAACACAATTTCAAATTCTTACCTTGTTTAAAATTGTTTTCTTGTACACCAGATGGTCTTCACTTTCGAAGCGATGTAATGGCCGACAAAAAACTCAACACGGAGCGACCTGATGCAACGTCAAGTGGTCACGTGACACGAAAACCTCTTTAGTGTCAAGCGAAAATATTATTTAACCTAAATTGTTTCTTTTAAGTATTTATAAGGGGAATGTTGTTCGCATGCGGCTTTCACCATAGACACACACATATATATATATATATATAAAAGTCTATTCACATATCAAAGGAACGGAGGATGCGCAATGAACATGCGCGGAAAACAAAATTAACGAATCACTCTCTGAGACTTCTCGTTCCTCTGAGTCACATAAAAGACTTGTTCAAATGAACGAATCATTCACGAACGACCCATCACTACTACCATACATTTTTTTTCTTATGTGACAGCGAAATTACATTAACAACAATATTGACTTTTGTCAATATTACACTTGTCAAACGGAGGCAACGAAAGCATCGTCCTTTAGGTTAATTGAGCGGTTAGCCTTGGCGCGCAACAACTACTTTACAAAGACAGTCTGTAAACTAGTTGTCCATCCTGCCACTAACAATAAATGTGTAAGGAAAACACACGCTTCGCTTAAAACAACAACATTTCAAATTCTTACCTTGTTTAAAATAGTTTTTTGTACATTGGACGGTTTTCACTTTTGAAGCGATGTAATGGCCGACAGAAAAACTCGACACGGAGCGACCTGATGCAACGTCACGTGGTCACGTGACACGAAAACCTCTTTAGTGTCAAGCGAAAATACTATTTAACCTAAATTGTTTCTTTTAAGTTTTTCTAAGGGGAATGTTATTTGCTTTAGGCCAAACTGAACAAAACAGGTTTATACCGGAAAACATGATTTTACATTAGACCAATATAAAAATTTACTTTAAATAAATGACAGGGTCGTTTCACTTTTTTCAGTGTATAACATAATATCAACATGATAATTGCACGTTATGACTTCCGCTCCAGTCATGATCACACAGGCGGTGTCCAGGTAAGCTGAAATTGGGAGATTCTGCCAGAGGAGCAGTGCAGAACACATCTGACGTCATGCATTCTTCCGCAAATTACTTGCAATTTTAAGTTTCAACCACAGATATCGCTAGAGAGCACAGCGTTACGTAGTGCAGCTTCAATAAAATATTTTAACTTAATAAACCCAATCCTGCAAAGCTTCTAACAGAACTAATGGCATTTTACCAGTCCCTTCTTGAACGTATAGGACTACTAAAGACATTCCAGATTTGGCAAGACATCATGGAGTTTATAATTTCTTATGATAATCATTTACCAATGAATGCTGTTTGACTTTGGGGTGCTGTTCCATCTTGCTTTGCTTGAATATAAGTGAACAAGTGACAGAGCTGTACAAGACATGAAACACAGATGCAGGGACAACATGCTGGATGCTAATGATGGTGTCACACTAGCAGTCCTTTTCTTTCACAAATTTATTGTCACATTGTGCAAAGAGCTGGGCAGCACTCCCCCAGACATACAGGTATAAAAGGAGCTGCAATGCAGCCACTCATTCAGGTTTGTGCTGAGGAACAGAGACAAGGACCCAGCCATTTTAGCAGATAGTACAGCATTGTGGCAAGAGGGACACAATGTCTCATTCCCTCCATCAGGGAACGGAGGTTACAATATTACCTGAGGCATTCCCCTTCTGTCACTCACTCAACATTTTGTCGATGCATTGACACTAGGGGCCCCTATAGAAAAACGCTACAACAGCTGAACCGTGTTATGTGAACTCCTGATGCAGGTGCAAGCAATCTTCTGTGTGCGAAATAGCAGGTACATCAGTCTGCACGTAACCTCCCACAATGCCCCACAAGACACCCACACCCCTAAAGGGGGGAAGCGACATAACTAGCATGGGAGCAGCAGGTCACAACAGTCGCTGCCTTTTCTCTCTGTTTTCTCTCCACAGAGTATTAGATTCTGCTGGGGCCATCTAACGCAATCATACGCATCAGGAAAGGTGTTCTTTTCTTTTCCTATTCTTTCAGGGGGAAAAGACCCTGCAGAGACCCCATCCTGTGAAGGGGAGGTAACGTGACAATACCACACGTGGGCTCATCTGCCGCACATGAAAGAGGTGCAGTGGTAGGCCCAGCCTCGAAGGGGAGGAACTCTACAAACACAGTGACTGGGGAAGAGAAAGCTCTGCTGAATTTGCGAGCCACAGGGCCAGGGAGGAAGGCATCCAGGGTTCATGGGTTTGTGAACTTGCATGGGAAAGAAGCACATGTCTTTGTGTCATGGAGGGGAAAGGTTGCTGTACGCAAGCAGTAAACCTGGCAAGCTGTCCTTTAAAATTACCTGTTTGTACTTGAAAATACACAGGATAAAACCAGCTCAACCCAGAGACCAAAAAGTAGGTATTGGGTGTTGCCCAGCCCACTTCCCTGCAGATGTCTGCTAGAGAGGTGCCACCGGCCAGTGAGACAGTGTTCCCTTTCCGCTGTCCATCAAAGCAGACAAAGAGCTGCTCAGCGGCTCAAACGGGGCACTCCGATGGCCCAGGAGGACCACAGAGAGATCCCATAAGGGGAAGAGGCATGGCCTAGGAGGATTCAGCCTCCGGGTGCCTCTGAGAAACCTGATGATCAGGTCGTGCATTATCAAGGAATTTTTTGACCGTCCTCATAGCTCGTCACAACCGCCTGGCCGTGGATGTGAGTGTGGTCCGGCAGGGGCGCACGAAGGCGGGGGGCCAGCGTTTGTGGCAAACCAGGCCGCAGGTGCTTGGTTGCTGTTATAATGGCGGTTGTAAACAGGTCATAAACACCGGAGAGATAATGACCACTTCCAGGAACTATACAAAGGCGGAAAGGCATCTTTAAAAAGACTCGTCTTTAAAAAGACGTTTGCGTCAATGTGTTTTTGAAAATATACTCTTTTATCAGGAATATATACTCTCTTAGCACTGTCGAAGAGCCCAGGGGCATAATCTGCATTGATTTTGCAGAAGGAGAGAAAGCCGCTGGAATGCATCGTATATCCAACAGCAAACGCTACTTTGTTTAGAGGTGAATGGAGGGGCAGTAGGATTCAGCTCGCTGACACACAACCGCTCGGCTCCGAAGAAAAAATCTGAATGAGTGGCTGCATTCAAGCTCCTTTTATTTTCGTATGTCCGGGGGAGTTGTAAGTAAATTCAACGAGCCAATTCTCATTGGCCTTTTCTCAAAGATTGGTGTTTGGGGCTCCAAAGAGCAACCCCTAGTGTCACTACATCGACACAAGTCAAGAGAGTGGCATATGTATATATACACACAGCATATTCAGAAAGTATTCAGACCCCTCCATTTTATTTCCATATTTTATGTTGCAGCCTCATGCTAAAATGCTTTAAATTATTTAAAATAAAATTCCACATCAATCTACACTCCATGCCCCATAATGACAAAGCAAAAACTAGATTTTTGCTAACTTTGCAAATTTATTAAAAATAAAAAAAAAATGTAATATCACATTGACATAATTATTCAGACCCTTAGATATGACACTTGGAATTTAGCTCAGGTGCATCCCATTTCTCTGGATCATATTAAAAATGGTTCTACACTTGATTGGACATGATTTTAAAAGGCTCACACCTGTCTGTATAAGGTCTCACAGCTGAAAATGCATATCAGAGCAAAAACAAAGCCATGATGTCAAAGGAACTGCCTGCAGAGCTCAGAGACAGGATTGTGTAGAGGCTCAGATCTGGGGAACACTGAAAAAAAAAAAGTTGGCAGCATTGAAGGTTCCCAAGAGCATAGTGGCCTCCATAATTCTTAAATGGAAGAAGTTTGGAAAAACCAGGACTCTTCCTAGAGCTGGCCGCCCGGCCAAACTGAGAAATCGGGGGAGAAGGGCCTTGGTATGTGAGGTGACCAAGAACCCGATGGTCACTCTGGTTGATCTGGGCTTTACGGCAGAGTATCCAGACGGAAGCCTCTCCTTAGTGCAAAACACATAAAAAAACAAGATTCTCTGGTCTGATGAAATGAAGATTGAACTGTTTGGCCTTAATTCCAAGCGCCATGTTTGGAGGAAACCAGATACCACTCATCACCTGCGTAATATCACCCCAACGCTGAAGCATGGTCAAGTCAAGTCAAATTTATTTGTATAGCACTTTTCACAACAGGCACTGTTTCAGCTTTACATTAAATTATGCTATAACAGCAAATGAATGAATATAATGCCAATATTAGTTATATATGTTGATTAAAATTTGTAAATTAAGTAAGTGTTGTGGTTAGTGATAAAAAAAATGAGTTAATATGAACTACAAGTTTTAGTGTTAAAGTCCTTAAATCATCCTGAATTAACTGAGGACATAAACATATAGATGCATTGTCCTTTGATTTTGGCAGATTAAGGCTTTTTTAAGTGGTTAATTAATTTTCAGATTAAGGCTTTTTTTAAGTGGTTAATTACATTTCTATGTAGTTTAAGAGAGTGTTGTCCCTCCTTTGAGCAAGTTGATATAGGTATCATTCAGTGAGGAGCATCGCAGTCTTGCTAGAAGCTTATCGCAGGTAAATTTTGGTGAACTCCATCCTGAGCCCATGCTTCAGACAGTGGATCATGAAGAATCTCATTTATTTCAGTTTGCATCAGTTCATCATCTGTGAAGTCTGTAGACTGAAGTGAAGTCTTGCTGACATGCTGCAGTTGGTCATCATCACTCAGCGACACAGTGGGAATCGGACATCAGGCAGGACCAGAGATAAATCTGGCAGGCTCTGGTAACCCCAGGATATACTCCCGAGGTTTAGACATGGAAAGAAATAGAACAAAATTAGCACAGAAGCCATTCAATTTAAATTAGGGTTAGAGAATAAGAGAAGTGTTTTCTATTCCAGCAGACCTAACTAACATACAACATAGCTATAAATTTAGGGATAAATTGGGTGAATGCCTGGCTGAATAGATAAATCTTCGAAGTCTACACTTAAACTGAGAGAGTGTGTCTGAGTTCCGAACACTGATAGGAAGACTATTACTTAGTTTATGAGCCAAATATGAAAATTATCTCCCTCCTTCTGTGGATTTTGATATTCTCTGTATTGTTAACCAGAGTTTTGAGATCGTAATGAACGTGATGGATTATAGCATGACAGAAGGTCACTTAAGTACTTTGGAGCTACACCATTCAAAGCTTTGTAAGTAATTAACAGAATTTCTATATTAAGAGAGCATGTGTAATAATTTGGCAATATTACTGAGGTGGAAGAATGCAGTTCTACAAATATTGGACATTTTTTTTCAAAGGTTAGATTGCTATAAAATATAACACCTCCATTTTTTTCTGTAGAAGTTGACATTACAGTACATCAATAGACAAATATTATTTTAGCATCTTATTTTTCTAGGTTTTTGTTCCAATAATTAGTACTTCTGTTTTATCAGAATTGAGTAAAGGAAATATATAGGTAGAAAAGCAGAGGCCTTAAATCTGATCCCTGTGGCACTTCATACTTTAATTTGATCTGACAGTGGTAGCAGTCAGAGAGATAGGACCTAAACCAAGCTAATATCTGTCTAAAAATGCCAACATAATTCTCAAGTCTATCCAAGAGAATGTCATGATCTATGGTGTCAAAGGCAGCACTGAGCTCTAAAAGCACTAGAAGAGAAATGCAGCTGTGATCAGATGATAAGAGCAAGTAATTTGTAAATTTGATAATTGCAGTCTCTGAACTATGATGGGGCCTACATTCTGACTGAAATTCTTCATATTTTATCTGTAAAAATTTACATAGTTAGGAGGACACTACCTTTTCTAGTATTTTCGACATAAATGGGAGATTTGGAATTGTTCTATAATTAGCCAGTTCTCCTAGATCAACCTGTGGTTTCTTGATAAGCAGTTTGATATCTGCCAGTTTAAAGTTTCTTGGGACATACCCTAAGGATAATGAGGAGTTAATAATACTAAGAATACTCTTTTAGGAGTTTAGTCAGTATTGTATCTAATGTAATGTTGTTGATTTTGATCATTTTTGTTAGCTCTTCCTGACCTATAACAGCAAAGGATTGAATTTGCTCGTAGGACATAATTTCTGTCTTCTGCGGTGATGTGGCAGGCAGATGCTTAATTCCAAGTTTGTTTCAGATGATTAAAATTTTACGAGTAATAAAAATATTAAAGTCATTACTACTATGCTGCGATGGAAAATCTGGTTCAATAGAAGTTTTATTCCTAACCAGTTTAGCCACAGTACTGAATAAACACCTAGGATTGTTGTGGTTATTTTCTACGAGTTTGCGCAGATATGCAGACCTGGCAGTTTTTAGATTGTCTGTAGTTAGAGACACTATCCTTCCATGCACCGTGAAATACCTCTAATTTCACATTCTTCCACTTACGCGCCATTTTCCAAAGTACTTTCTTGAGGGCATGAGTGTGATCATTATACCATGGTGTTGGATTTTTCTCTTTAACTTTCTTTAACCGAAGGGGGGTGACAATATCTAGAGTGCTAGAGAAGACTGTATCCATATTTTCTGTGACAACATCAAGTTCTTCTGAACTTTTTGGCATACTGCGTATTTGAGACAAGTCTGGAAGATTATTAGTGAAACTATCTTTGGAATTGTTCTACCTGAATGATAACATTGTGTAGATTGAGTTACCTTTGCTAAGCGTAGCATACAAGAGACGAGATAATAATCAGAGATTTCATCAATCTGTGGCAGAATTTCCATATTGTCAATATCAATTCCATATGACAAAATTAGGTTTAGCGCATGAGTTTGACAATGGGTTCGACCTGTAACATTTTTCTAACCCCAACAGAGTTTAGAATATCGATAAATTCTAATCCCAGTGTATAATTTTCATTATCTATGTGGATGTTGATGTCACTGACAATTAAAGCTCTATCCACAACAACCACAAGATCAGACAGCAAATTCTCAGAGGAATTCAGAATATGGCCCAGGTGGTCTATATTCTGTTGCAAGAACAAAATGCAACAAAGATTATTTATTTATATCTGACGATGTAAGCATTATCTGTTCAAATGAATGAAACGTATATCCAGATCTTTGAGTAACACTGAAAATATCACTGTAAATTGTAGCAACACCTCCTCCTCGACATTTCAGATGAGACTCATGTTTATAACAACAACCTGAGGGAGTAGATTTATATAAACTAATATATTCATGTATTTTAATCCAGGTTTTAGTCAAACAGAGTAAATCCAAACTATAATTTGTAACAAATTTAATTTTCAATTAGTGATTTGGATTAAAGTGATCTAATGTTTATTAGTCCTAACTTTATATGATGTTTATCTTCCGTTTTTGTTATTTTCAAGTTTGACATCAATGTTTTTCTAAATGACTTAATGCAGGTTTTGTGTTTGGTAGCTCGGGGAACAGACACAGTCTCTATATGATATACATGTGATTCATTCACTATGTGTTGTAGTTTATGTGACCTGTGTGATGTCTCAAAGCAGCTAGCAGATGTTCAGATTAGCCAGATGTCTGCTACCTGACCTTGGCCCCAGTTAGTCAGATACAATCACTATTAAGACTATGATCCATATTACTAGAGAGGAGAACATCACCTTCCCTGGAGGGATGGAGTCCGTCTCTCTTTAGCAGGTCAGGTCTTCCCCAATAGCTCTTCCAAATGTCTATGAATCCTATGCCATTCTCAGGACACCACTCAGACATCTAGCCATTCAGTGACACTCATCTACTATAAACCTTGTCAACACAATGAGCAGGGAGGGGGCCAGAGCATATTACAGTGCCTTCTATTGTTTTTTTGCAAGTTTGCACACCTCTTTAACTTTAAATTTAGTGATCTTCAACTGGCGAAGCTGGAAATCATTAGTGCCAACATGAATAACAATCTTAGAAAATGTACGTTTAGCATTAGCCAGCACTTATAAATGTGATTTGATGTCAGATGCTCTGGCACTTAAAAATATTAGCTGGAGTCTCTTTTTCCATTTTCCATACAATAGAGTCATCAATTATAAGGGCGTTTTCAACATGATTCTCAGTGGTTGCATCACTGAGTGAGGAGAGTCAATTGGAAATTATTATAGGAATGGGAGAGTGCTGTCGCTTTGCCCTATGAGTATGCTGCAGAGACTTCACTCAAATACCCTGCAGTGGGGCTCTACAGCTGGAACCAAAGTGTGTGTGTGTTGCTCGCTGTACTACCAGCATCCGAATCAGTATCTACTCTCTTTCTCACTGACCTTCACTAACATTCGGATGCATGTCTCTAACACATTAAACATCTCCATCAGCCTGACTAATTCCTTACATTTATCACATGTGAATCATTCACTGCTAATGGAAGAAGCTATAGTATACATGTGGTATGCAATGCACAAAGCGATAATATGAAAAGATACCATGACTTACCACAATTGTTTGTTGTTGTGGTGGTGGTAGTTTTTGATCAGCAGGGTTTGAGATCAATGTGAATCCCTCACATAATTGCTGTTTATTACATCAGTAATGTCCTGACTATACTTTATGATCAGTTGAATGCCACTAGTGAATTAAAGTATCAATTTCTTTCCAAAACAGCAAAATCTGAACATTATTACAAACTTTTGGCCCCAGTGTATATCATTTGAGTGACTCAAAAGTTTAGTGTCGTAAGCAAAAATTTATTTCTATGCAAAAAAACCCAAATGCAATTAAAAATAAGCTAATAGAGGAGAATATTTCATTACACAAGAAAGTTTGTGCCTAAAATTACATTTCCAAGGCACTTCCATTTCCAATAAACAAAGTTGTCATCACCAATCATATTTTTTAAAAAATATGGTACAACAGCAATCTTCTTGGGTTGAGGAAGAAAGCATCACTTATCCAAGGGAAATGTTGACTCCAGTTGACTGAATATTCAAGAAGTAATTTGGAAAGTCATGTGGAGTCCTGGATTAAGGTTTTATAGATGAATGACACTAAACTTCTCTTCCTGCTCAGCTTCTGTTCGGACGCTCTTGCTTACTGCTCCGCGCTTTACTCTATCGCTTTTATATTTTCATATTTTATCTCCTTTTATCAACTAATTTTAACTAATTTTAACTTAAACCAATCAGCACAGTGCTCAAAAGCTTGGACTACTACTACAAAAAAAAAAAGCAGAATTCTTTTATCCGACCAGCCTCCCACTGAAAGTTTTCATTCCAGGGAAGGGAAAACACAACTGCCTACATTCAAAAGGATAAGAGAAAATGCCTCTTCTGGAATCTACTTGCTGCACTAACTGCCACAGACTTTTACAAAGGATTGCAGTTCTTGAAACAAAGTTATTTACAGGATCACCAAACCAGACGGAACACACAACAGAGCTTCGTCATGGACGCCCTCAGCATACAGCCGGTGAGTCCCATGAATCTAGTGCTCCTCGACAGGCCATACTGAGTGAGAGAAACAAGCCGATCGACTTACAAATCGATGGCAAAAACAGGGAGCGAGACCAAAAGGCACTCGAGACATCAGATTGTCACGAGCATCTCATATTGCCGCAGTAGCATCCTCTACCCCAGATACGGCTCTGACAAGGATTGCAAACACTAGTTTCCTACCACCGCCTATACATCTTGAGAACAGATTTGAAGTATTAATGAATGAGGAATCCCCAAACGTGATGAATGTGATCGAACACAGACTGAATCAGCCAGTAGCTAACACTGATGTGAACTGGCGCTCAAGGTCGAGCAGACAGCGGCATTCAGCTCAGAGCGCAGCCGGGCCCAGGACTCTGATAGTGGGTGACTCCATAATCAGAAACATTTGCAGCAGGGATACAACTACATGCTGCCTACCACAAGCAACAACCTCGGATGTAAACAGGGAACTTCAGAACATTCTGATGAAACATAAGACTGCAAATCGACTCATCATTCATGTGGGGAAGAATGATATTCATAAAGAGCAGTCAGAACTCCTTAAGAAGGATTTCAATGAACTTTTTGAAACACTTAAAAGACTGAAAGTTCAAACATTCATCAGTGGACCACTTCCAGCAAGAGGAACAAACAGGTTTTCACGGTTGCTTGGGCTTAATACATGGCTGCAAAAAAGGAGTTAACTTCATTGACAACTTCAATCTTTTCTGGATTCAGAGGCAACTGTTTCGACAGGATGGCCACCACCCAAACAAACTTGGTTCAAGAGTGCTAAAGGACAATATCTATTTCTCCCTCAATCATCCTTCTGCAGTGTGTGCCAATCCACTCAATCTGAATGGCACACACACACCTGGACACAGTATGAATGACCACAGGACTTCACTTCAGCACCTGAATGGACATGCAGTTGACAAATCACAGAAGGACAATGATAACACCACTCAGCCACAACAATTTCTGCTCATGGACACAATCTCATCTGAGCCCTGCCCACAAAGTTCACCACAGACAGACTGTGACATATTAGAACTGCTCCAAGATTCAGCACCCAAGGACGACTTTCTGGAAAACATCCAGGGAAACCAGGACAGCATATTACAGCCCCTCTCACCAGACAGGTTATCCCTCTCTCCAGCATCTCCACATCTGTGTTTCTCAGAGAAAATGGAAGAACTGGTGTATGCTGGAACCAAACTATCCCACTCTTTTGCTGCAAGCCCCCAGATATCAAGCAAAAAACGTCAGGCCCCTCAAGCACCTGCGGGCCCAGCTCGCCCTCCCCCTCCTCCTGTGAGAGCTTTTCGACCTCTGCCACAACGCCAGGGCTCACACCCTCCTCCATCTGCTCGAGGTGAACCAAAAACAACTGATACCAGCTCTCAGTGATATGTGTTGGGTCCCCGCTATGATAACAGTAACTTTCTCAAATGTTTACAAAACAAGCGGGAACCCAGTGTGCCTGTATCTTTCTCTATTGCTGTTCGATTACATCATAGAAAGTCAAAGGCCTTCAAAAGCCGTACAGCAAACCCATCTAATCTGGTGCCTATTACACGCCAAACTAAGATTGCTGTGGGGACAAAAACTGTTAAGTTAGCACTTTTAAACATCCGCTCACTTAAAAATAAATCACTTCTAGTCAATGACTTAATAAGCACATACAACCTGGATTTTATGTTTCTAAATGAAACTTGGCTAGAACAAAGCTGTAGTGCAACAGTCCTTAATGAAACATCCCCTCCTAACTTTACTTATTTGAGTGTCTGCAGAGAAGGTAGGACAGGTGGGGGTTTAGCTGCTCTCTTTAAAGATTTCTATCAATGTAAGCAAATATCATTTGGGAATTACCCGTCTTTCGAATATCTGGGTAGTGTGTTAAAAGGTGCTCCACGCATTTTACTTATCATTATTTACAGGCCTCCAAAATACTCTCCAGCCTTCGCTGAGGACTTTTCAGAACTGTTATCAACAATTACCTCAGAGTTTGACTGTTTTGCCATTGCTGGAGACTTTAACATTCACATAGATAATGCAGAAACCAATATGACAAAAGAAATCATAACTGTTTTACATTTACATTTACATTTATGCATTTAGCAGACACTTTTATCCAAAGCGACTTACAGTGTACATGGACCCACACACAATCATGGACACACTCTAGATTTACTTATCAGTAAGGGTCTAAACATTTCATTGATTGTTATTAAGGATGTAGCACTGTCTGATCATTTCCGTATTTTCTTTGATATATTAATCTCTCCTGCCATTGAAGCTAGATCTGTGTCTGTCAAGAAGAGATGCTTAAATGAGAACACTAGTGTACTATTTATGAAGGCTATAACACCAAGTATATCTGCTGACTCTGTTGATTTTCTCCTTGATTCTTTTAACTCAAAAGTTAAAAGTGTAATTGATGATATTGCTCCTGTGAAAGTCAGGAAGAAGAGTGGAAGACAAAAAGCACCTTGGAGAAACTCAACAGCAGTGCAAAATATGAAAAGACACTGCAGAAAAGCAGAGCGCATGTGGCAGAAGACAAAACTTGTAGTCCATTATAACATCTACAAAGACAGCATCCATGCTTTTAATATGGAACTAGGCAAATCTAGACAGACTTTCTTCTCGAATATTATAAACAGCAACTTAAACAACACACGCACTCTTTTTGCGACTGTAGAGAGACTGACAAACCCCCCAAGCCAGATTCCCAGTGAAATGCTCTCAGACAGCAAGTGCAGTGATTTTGCTTCTTTCTTCTCTGAGAAAATCAATAAAATCAGAAAGGTGATCAGCACATCCTTGAGTTGTGCTGGGGTCAGACAAATCAAACCACAACCTGAGAAAGTAGTTACTATGTCTGATTTCAAAGAAATTGATGGCAAAATTTTGGAAGAAACCGTACAGCACCTTAAAACATCAACCTGCGCCCTTGATGCACTTCCCTCATCTTTTTTCAAAAGTGTGTTCAACTGTTTAGAAGCAGATCTCCTAGAAGTGATAAACTCCTCCCTTCTCTCTGAGAGTTTTCCAAACTCCCTGAAAACTGCAGTTGTCAAGCCCCTCTTGAAAAAGAGCAATCTGGATAAGACCATATTAAGCAACTATAGACCGATCTCAAATCTTCCTTTCATAGGCAAGATCATTGAAACAGTTGTCTTCAATCAGCTGAACAAATTCTTGAACTCAAATGGATACTTTGACAATTTTCAATCTGGTTTCCGATCGCATCACAGCACAGAGACAGCGCTCATAAAGATAATAAACGATATTCGCTTAAATACTGATACAGGCAAATTATCAGTACTGGTACTACTCGACCTCAGTGCTGCATTTGACACTGTTGATCACAACATACTTCTTGACAGGCTGGAAAACTGGGTGGGGCTTTCTGGGATGGTCCTAAAATGGTTCAGGTCATACTTAGAAGGGAGAGGTTATTATGTGAGTATAGGAGACCATAAGTCTGAGTGGACATCCATGACATGCGGAGTCCCTCAAGGCTCAATTCTTGCGCCACTCCTGTTCAACCTGTTTATGCTCCCAATGAGCCAAATAATGAAAAAGAACCAAATTGCTTACCACAGCTATGCAGACGACACACAGATCTACTTAGCCCTATCACCTAACGATTACAGCCCCATTGAACCCTGTGCCAATGCATTGATGAAGTTAACAGTTGGATGTGCCAAAACTTTCTTCAGTTAAACAAAGACAAAACTGAAGTCATTGTGTTTGGAAACAAAGATGACATTCTCAAGGTAAATGCATATCTTGACGCTAGGGGTCAAACAACTAAAAATCAAGTCAGGAATCTTGGTGTGTCTCTACAGTCAGACCTTAGTTTCAGTAGTCATGTCAAAGCAATAACTAAATCAGCATACTATCATCTGAAAAATATTGCAAGAATTAGATGCTTTGTTTCCAGTCAAGACCTAGAGAAACTTGTGCATGCTTTCATCACCAGCAGGGTGGATTATTGTAATGGACTCCTCACTGGCCTTCCCAAAAGACCATAAGACAGTTGCAGCTCATACAGAACGCTGCTGCCAGGATTCTGAGCAGAACCAGAAAATATGAACATATCACACCAGTCCTCAGGTCTTTACACTGGCTCCCAGTTACATTTAGGATTGATTTTAAAGTATTATTACTGGTATATAAATCACTCAATGGGCTAGGACCTCAATATATTGCAGATATGCTCACTGAATATAAACCCAACAGATCACTCAGATCATTAGGATCACATCAGCTAGAAATACCAAGGGTTCGCTCTAAGCAAGGAGAGTCTGCTTTTAGCTATTATGCCAGCCGCAGCTGGAACCAGCTTCCAGAAGAGATCAGATGTGCTCCTACAGTAGTCACATTCAAATCCAGACTCAAAACACATCTGTTTAGCTGTGCATTTACTGAATGAGCATGGTGCCACTGTGTGTCCGACTGTTTGTACTGTATTTTATTTTATTTTATTTTATTTTATTTTATTTTATTCTAAACTGTTTCAATTATTCTTTTTTTTTTTATTCTTATTTTAATCTCTTCTATGTAAAGCACTTTGAATTACCATTGTGTAAGAAATGTGCTATATAAATAAACTTGCCTTGCCTTGCCTTGCCTAAACTGAAAATGAGTTTTAGACCCATGGGTCAGCATTACGTCTTGAGTAAAAAAGGCAAGGTGATGACAAGAACAACACCATCCCCACAGTCAAGCATGGAGGTGGGTCAGTCCTATTATGGGGGTGTTTTCTGGCTGCAAGAAATAACTATCCTGACCATGTGACTGACGTCATGGATTATTTCAGGTATCAGGCAATTTTGGCAAAAGCGTGATGCCTTTAGTGTGTAAATTGAATCTCAGTGATCACTGGACTTTCCAGCAAGACAATAACACCAAGGATACATCCAAGTTGTCCAAAATCTGGTTCAGGAATGGTCGTGGAATGTGCTTGAATAGCCCTTTCAGTTCATCATTAAAATCCCATTGAAAATCTTTGTTGGGATTTCAAGAAAGCACAGAAACCACAGAATGTCAATGAGCTGGAAGCTTTTGCTCATGAGAAATGTGAAATTATTCCAATAGAGAGGTGCCCGAAACATGAGAACACTGACCTGAAACATTTATTTGAGGATGTGCCACAAATTACTGACTTTAGGGGGTTGAATATTTTTGACATGACATTTGTGGAGAGAATGCAATTTTTTTATTTTAATTTAATTAAATGTAATTTACATTTATTTATTTTTTATGTGTATTAAAACTTTGTTTACAGAGGTTTTAGTTGATCTATCTATCTATCTATCTATCTATCTATCTATAGACACTTGTGAAAAATGTTGCATAGTGAGGGTGTCTTCAAAAATAATGACATAAATAGTTATCATTTATCACTTAAAGTCCAGTAAAAAGCTAAATCAATATTCGGTGTGACCACCTTTGCCTTTAAAAGAGCACCAATTCTCACCTGTTCAATTCTCCAGTACACCTGGACACAGTTTTTCTTGGTTGTTGGCAGATAAGATGTTCCAAGCTTGGAGAATTTGCCACAGTTCTTCTATCTATTTATGTAATCTCAGACTGACACGATGTTCAGTGGGGGGCTTTGTGGGGGCCATGTTGCAGGGCTGTTGGTTCTTCTATTCTAATCTTTTCTATTTGCAAAAGTAATGTTTGGGAGTCTGTGAAAATTAAATTTCAAGACTTTTGCACAGTATTGTATGTACTGTATATATATATACATAGATTCATTAGGCATTTTCACATTTTCTGAGTTTAGTATGGGATTTCCATTCGTCTACTGGGTCAGGGAGATTTTAGACTCAGTATTGATTTTTAAACTCAATAAACATAAAAGCAGTTGATGTGGGATCTCACTGACTTTGAGGTCTCCTCATCCAAGCCCTTTTGTGCCTGCCTGTCTGAACCCAAACCCTCAGGCCATCTCACACAGACAGAAACAAGGAGAGAGAGAGAGAGATAGAGAGAGAAACATTCATTTAAAATGCAGGTAAAGCACCTGTCCGTGTCTTGGGGAGTATTTGTCCTTTATGACCTCAGTCCCACTGTAGCATTTACACCTACTCACTTTGGCTTTTCTCCTCATGTTTAGTTAATTTGGTCAAGGTAACGTTTGTGCTCAGTTACACGTTACTATACTTTACTATACCTAGATTTTTGCAAAATAATTTTTATATGGCTCTAAATGTAAGCGCCACTTTCCTGATGAAACGAACACTGGAGCTTCTACAACTATAATGACTTTATTTCAGCAGAATATCATAGAAACGTCACAAAATGATGTGGTTGCAGAAGCAATTGTGTTTTATGACTAAATTTATTAAATTTTTATCCTCAAATTTGCATTTATGAGCCTATCGGTTTGGTTTAAGGTTTAGGGTATGGAGGTAGGTTTAGTTGATTCAAAACTGAACAGAGCATTAAAAGGATAGTTCACTAAAAAATAAAAATTCAGTCATTGTTTACTCACACCTGCGTTGTTATTAGGGATGCCGCGATGAACGTTTTTAAGAGTTAATAATGGGAACAATGCTTACAGCAGGCAATTTTAAATCAGATAATGACTAAAATTGAAATTTATTGTTTAATGCATTTATATACAATTATAATTGCAGTTAATAGTAAAACTGTATAATCACGGCTTCCCTAGTTTTATAACCCTATATTACTTTCTTTCTTTTCTTAATACAAAGGGAGAAATTATGAAAAGCACCAAAAAAAAAATGTGCTCAGTGATGTCATCCAATGGCAGTTTATGGTCACCATCTCTTCAAGCTTCAAAAGAATGCAAAAGTATAATTCAGAAGTCTAATAAATTATTCCATGAGACTCATGATTGTTATGAAAGCATATGATAAGGTTTGGTGAGAAACAAACATAAATGTAATGTATTATTTAGTTAAAATATTAATTGACTCAATATTCACATTGATCTCCTGTATGTGTTCATGATAGGGCAAGAGAGCAACAGTTAATATAGCCCCCTCGCTAAAGCAAAAACTTGTTTATCTAAGAACAGGTCCTCCACAGGGATAACGACAAAAGAACACAACACAGCTGAGCACAAAAGATAGAACAGAACTTATTAAACATCTCTGAAGAGTTTGTACAATTTTGGAGTTTTTGGCAATTCACAGCAGGCAAACTTATCCAAAAATAGAAAACAAGCGATTGATAGACTGTACCATCGCTCGTCACTGTTGGTTAGGACAAAAACTATACCTTTTAAGAAAATATACCTTTTATCGAATGTCATTTGCCATCAGGTTAGAACACGGTGTGGCTGTGGCTGCCTGTAGCCTCCCTTTATTTTTGGTTTGATTTCTGATTAATCAGTTAAAAAAAATAAGGCTGGGCATAGAAATGCATATTTTTTTACTACAAACACTTCAGACATGTTTATTAAGTTTTGTTCTCTGGTTTTTGTGCAGCTGTGTTGTTCTTTTCTCAAAACGTTTTCACTTTTGAACGCAACAATATTGTGAGGGTGCTGTGTGAACTGTTGCTCTCGTGCCCTATCATGAATGCACACAGGAGCTCAACGGTCTGTGAATATTTTCACTAAATAATACATTAGCTTTTGATTTGTTTCTAACCAAAACTAATAGTATGCTTTCTTAACAAATGGAATAATTTATTAGACTTCTGAATTATAATTTGCAATCTTTTGAAGCTTGAAGAGGTAGTCACCATAAACTGCCATTTTATGACATCACTGACATCACATTGTATGACACATTTTTTTTCCCCCAAAAATTCTCCCTTTGTGTTCTGAAAAATTTATATAGGGTTATAACATAACAGGGGTGAGCAAACAATGACTGAATTTTCATTTTTGAAAATCTCATCTGTTTGGGAGAACTAGCTTTTAGTGGACATTAACCTCTGAACTATCACAATACGTGTAATTATTTATTTATTGGCAAAAATGATGCAAGGCTGGATGTTCCAGATTGTTTTCTGGGCATTACTATGTGGTGGCTCGATTGTTCTGGTTGATTGCTAAGTGGTTAACAAGTCAAATTAGCCCACCCCAACATAATCTAAGTACAGTGTTGTGCTGGCTCTTGATGTCCGATGTACAATCTGGGTCCTGAAGAAAAAACTGTTGAGAACCTCTTCTCGGTTATATTCTGCTCCCTACATTTGTTCTTCTTTTACTGAAAGTCTATTGAATTTGTTTTTAAATTCTTGTTATCATCCGCCAGGTGAAAATCACTTTCCTGGTTCAATACAAGTTAAGCTCAGTCAACAGCATTTGTTTCATAGTGTTGATTACCACAAAATGTTTTTTGACTTTCCTTTTCTTAAAAATAAATAAATAAATATACAGGTGAAACTCGAAAAATTAGAATATCATGCAAAAGTTCATTAATTTCAGTAATTCAACTTAAAAGGTGAAACTAATATATTATATAGACTCATTACAAGCAAAGTAAGATATTTCAAGCCTTTATTTGATATAATTTTTATGATTATGGCTTACAGCTTATGAAAACCCCAAATTCAGAATCTCAGAAAATTAGAATATTGTGAAAAGGTTCAGTATTGTAGGCTCAAAGTGTCACACTCTAATCAGCTAATTAATCCAAAACACCTGCAAAGGGTTCCTGAGCCTTTAAATGGTCTCTCAGTCTGGTTCAGTTGAATTCACAATCATGGGGAAGACTGCTGACCTGACAGTTGTGCAGAAAACCATCATTGACACCCTCCACAAGGAGGGAAAGCCTCAAAAGGTAATTGCAAAAGAAGTTGGATGTTCTCAAAGTGCTGTATCAAAGCACATTAATAGAAAGTTAAGTGGAAGGGAAAAGTGTGGAAGAAAAAGGTGCACAAGCAGCAGGGATGACCGTAGCCTGGAGAGGATTGTCAGGAAAAGGCCATTCAAATGTGTGGGGAGCTTCACAAGGAGTGGACTGAGGCTTCAAATGTCGTATTCCTCTTGTCAAGCCGCTCCTGAACAAAAAACAACGTCAGAAGCGTCTTACCTGGGCTAAAGAAAAAAAGAACTGGTCTGTTGCTCAGTGGTCCAAAGGCCTCTTTTCTGATGAGAGCAAATTTTGCATCTCATTTGGAAACCAAGGTCCCAGAGTCTGGAGGAAGAATGGAGAGGCACACAATCCAAGATGCTTGAAGTCAAGTGTGAAGTTTCCACAGTCTGTGTTGGTTTGGGGAGCCATGTCATCGGCTGGTGTTGGTCCACTGTGCTTTATTAAGTCCAGAGTCAACGCAGCCGTCTACCGGGACATTTTAGAGCACTTCATGCTTCCTTCAGCAGACAAGCTTTATGGAGATGCTGACTTCATTTTCCAGCAGGACTTGGCACCTGCCCACACTGCCAAAAGTACCAAAACCTGGTTCAATGACCATGGTATTACTGTGCTTGATTGGCCAGCAAACTCGCCTGACCTGAACCCCATAGAGAATCTATGGGGCATTGCCAAGAGAAAGATTAGAGACATGAGACCAAACAATGCAGAAGAGCTGAAGGCCGCTATTGAAGCATCTTGGTCTTCCATAACACCTCAGCAGTGCCACAGGCTGATAGCATCCATGCCACGCCGCATTGAGGCAGTAATTAATGCAAAAGGGGCCCAAACCAAGTACTGAGTACATATGCATGATTATACTTTTCAGAGGGCCGACATTTCTGTATTTAAAATCCTTTTTTTTATTGATTTCATGTAATATTCTAATTTTCTGAGATTCTGAATTTGGGGTTTTCATAAGCTGTAAGCCATAATCATAAAAATTATATCAAATAAAGGCTTGAAATATCTTACTTTGCTTGTAATGAGTCTATATAATATATTAGTTTCACCTTTTAAGTTGAATTACTAAAATTTATGAACTTTTGCACGATATTCTAATTTTTCGAGTTTCACCTGTATATTACAGTGAGGAACTTACAATGGAAGTAAATAGGGCCAATCCATGAATGTTAAAATACTTTCGGGGCCTGGGTAGCTCAGCGAGTATTGACGCTGACTACCGCCCCTGGAGTCACGAGTTCGAACCCAGGGTGTGCTTAGTGTCTACAGCCAGGTCTCCTAAGCAACCAAATTGGCCCGATTGCTAGGGAGGGTAGGGTCACATGGGGTAACCTCCTCCTGGTCGTGATGAAGGTGGTTCTCGCTCTCATTGGGGCGCTTGGTATGTACAAATCCCGCTCAAAAATATTGATGGATTCTCATATTTACTTCATGAAGAATTATTATTCATGTCCATTTTCCACTAAATTATGTGATGTGATGCACTGACATGCTGTAATACTCTCATATGGTGATTAACAGTCCTCCATGAAGCTAGAGGCGCACAAGTTAATTTCTCATTCCAAATATCTTCAAGCAAAGAAGACTTGCTATGACACATTGCCTACCTCAGTGCACACATGACAATGGACTTCCTCATTTCATGCCATAGTTGGATAAATGACGTACAAAGCATAACATTAATGATTTGACTTGAGAATTGTTGTAAATATATAGACGAATACAAAAATATATGGTTTGCCTATTATTTCCATGCGGTCTCTGAAATATTGTATATGCTTATTGAAAGTTCTGTTCAGCTGCAATTCATAAATAATCTGCTTTCTACCTCATAATATGAATGGAACCTACACTGCTATAACAACTCAATTATGAGATTAAGAAATTAAGAAATAAATAAAAAAATATGCACTAGACGATGTGTAATTATTCCTGCTTACCATTCTGCATTTACGCACTAAAGCATAATGCTACATGCAGACATAATCACAAGACAAGGTCTTGGAAAATATTTCATATAACTCAGATTTTTAAAGTTATCATCCTCAAATTTGAAATAGAACATTATCAGAATTTGCTTTAGCTCTATTGTGTTTCTATTCCCAGAGAAGGTCAGTATCATATATTGTTTTAAATACATTTCATGGAAATGACATGTCAGTAACTTTACAATACATTTGAGCTATTGTAACTATTTTTCCTCATGACTTTTTTAATTCTGACTGTTGGACAACAAACTTTCATGTATCTTCTTTCAAAAGAGACCACATTTATGTCTGTATTACAAAGGATTGATGAACTACAGCCCATTAATTTTTATTTGGAATTTTTGGCTTGCGGTCATTTACATTTACATTTATGCATTTGGCAGACGCTTTTATCCAAAGCGACTTACAGTACTTATTACAGGGACAATCCCCCTGGAGCAAATTTGAGTTAAGTGTCTTGCTCAAGGACACAATGGTGGTGGCTGTGGGGATCGAAACAGTGACCTTCTGATGAACAGTTATGTACTTTAGCCCACTATGCCACCACCACTCTTATCAAGCCCACTACGCAATCACCAATCTGGTCATATCAAGGGGTCACAATCTAAAGGGTCAAATATTTTTTTTACTATTATTAACAATTTTTATTGATTCTATATAAAAAAACATAACAGAATATTTTTAATCAAATTATATAAATGTATAACCATTCCCCCCAAAAATCCCCCCCCCCCCACCCGACACAAACAGGCACCCCAGTGGTCCAAGGCCAAATGCTAATTGACAATAACACACAAACAGACAATAAAACAGCAGAAAATATTTAGAAACATAAATAAATAAAATATACATTCAAAAACAAAAAGATTGCAACATACACATTTAAAACAAGTCTCTCTCCACTGCCCCTCCCTGAGAGCCTTTTAAAAATTCTAAATAGCTGCCACATTTCAAGGCTGTTTCCTAGCCTTCTAAATGACTACTGTTCAAATGCCGCTGTCCTGCCCATCTGCACTTACCACAAATAAAACGAGGGCGCTCCAGCTCGACTTCCTTCCCCAAAGGATGACCTGTCTACCGATTATAACACTGGCCAGGACCCAATTCTTCATGCATAAATTGCATAAGGTGCACCCTGGCATCTTTAGATGTAGACTTGATGTTTTTAGAATCCTAGCCAACACTCCCTCCTCCAAAACCAAGTTTAAATCTTTCTCCCATAATCGCGTTAGAGAAGTTGAAGCTCCATCCCCCAGACTCTGAATTAGCATGGAGAAATACACTGATGACTCATGGCCTTTTCCAAAAGCAGTAATCACTTCTTCCAGAGTATCTGCCACTTTAGGGGGTGTATGCTACTCCCAAAAATAGCACAAAGCAGGTGGTCCTGCCACAGGGTTAAGGAGCAAGGAAATCCAGGGTCCACAATCTCGTGAACAAGGTTGGAGGGTAAAAAACGCATGTCTCCCCCTCCAGGAAGGGAAAGACTATACGCAAGAGGTATACCCGTCCATTTAACCCGCAAACATACCTGTTCATACCTGACAACACACAGGATGAAACCAGCTCAACCCAGAGATTGTAGAACCTCGCAAAGGTATTGGATGTTGCCCAGCTCAGGACCATGTGAGAATATTCCGGACCAAACTCAAGGCACGTATTGCTGACACAGAACGCCTGCAGGTCCCCTACCCTCTTGATGGACATAAGCGCCTTAAGGAGGGCAGTCTTCAGAGAGACCTCCTTTAGCTCAATTGACTAGGGCTATCCAAGGGCCAGACGTGGATATTTCAGAGGTCTGGTTGCAGGTGCCAGATGATGTCTCCTCAGGGGAATTCGCCAGGGAGGCTGTCGCAAGGAGTGTGAGGTCCGAGAACCAAGTCTGGGTGGGCCAGTAGGGTGCTACTAGGACGACCTGCTCCTCATTCTCCCTGACCTTGCATAGGGTCTGTGCAGGTAGGCTCACTGGGGGAACACATACTTGCGTAGCCCCCAGGGCCACCAATTTCGATGCCGAACGCTCGCTAGAATTAATTTCTGCGTCAACATCTTGAACGGGAGTCTGTGCAAGGCCCGGTTTAGTACTCGCATTCAATAAAAAACCAGGAAAGGGCTCTCTCAGGTGGAAACATCCAATGAGCTAAAGGCCTAGCCCACCTTTGTCAATCTGCCTATGAAACTTATTGAAATGTAATGTGGGACATTTACCATTCAAAATAAAGGACTTTTCTATGCGATCAAATTGCTTGAAATAAGAGAGGGGGACATCTATAGGGAGAGATTGTAGCAGGTAGTTGAATTTTGGAATACAATTCATTTTAATAACATTAACCTTCCCAAAACATCAGTAATGATGCCCCGGCTGAAAAGCCGTTATCGGGCAGTATGCTGTGAGAGCCAAAGCTTTGCATCTCTCGCCGCAACTCCCGCATCTCCCTGACCAAATCGGCTCCCCGGCTTAAGGCCTTCTTGGGGGTATCAGCTTGAACACTTCATTGTTTTTTAATGTCTTATTCTTTCCTTCTTTTTTTAAAGAAAAGGAGTGACGAGTCTAAACACATTTTTGTGGTAATCAACATTTTGACACAAATGCTTTCGATTAGGCTTAACTTGTATTAAACCTATAATATTCCTTTAATAAGCTGCATGATTTGATGTATCCTGCCTATAGTACAAACGGTGTTTTGAGAAAATTAGCCTGGAATGGTTCTAAGAATCAATTACGAAACAAATATTGGAATCGAACAGCTCTACTAAAAAAACTGTTTTCACTTTAACTTTTTTTTGCCCATTAATTTGCACAGACAAAACCTACCTTTTTAAACTCACACCTAATGTTTATTCCACTAATAAATGTGGTGCACAGAAATTGCTTTTAGAACAGGTCCAGTCTAAATCTAGCAAATAGATCTATTTTGATTTTACCATCATTAATATCCTTTCTCACTGACAGATCTTTCATTCAGCATTAAACAATGATGGAATTACAATGACTATAAATATCACTGAGCCAATCGAACACTTGACAGACTGTAATTGAGGTGTCTAGCGACGACTCAAGGCAAACTGGCTGTTAGAATTCCGACTTTTGAGTGGCTTTGTTCCTGGGCACATTTCCGTGCCGATGTAATTGAACTTTAAGTGATAGAAAGAGTGAGAGGCGGGAGGCAGACAATAATTTGTGACATTATAACAATCAGCTTGCTACTAGCAAATATAATTTTTCCCTTATGCAATTGCTTCCTTTCTAATTTCGATTCCTGAAAGGCCAATAGTAGAAGTACCTCACCCTATGAAATGACTTGACAGATCACAAAATGTCAAGTTTTCAGCATTTGCTATGACATTTCTTCTTAGTCTGACAGCACATTTTTCGTATTTTTGGATCCCAAAGTGCTCACTGCGCAATATGCTTTCAACATTAGCTTGGCTTACAAACAAATAATTTCTCAATAAATAATACTTAAAAGGGTAATGACATGAGGAGAAAACAAAATCTTGATCTTTTGATATGAAAATGTATTGTGTTATATTAAATACTGTAAATTTCAGAATTCAAACCTTCCGCCCCCAAAGCAAAAAGAGAATTTATTGAAACCAAACTGCAAAAATTAATTGTTTGGTATTTACTTTGTGATGTAACAAGGTAGAATATATCAATGTTGCAGCAAAACATCAATGCCTACTTTTTTCATCACAACATTGGCCCACCCACTGGCACTCAGTCTGTGAACTGAAGAGGAAAGAGCAGGACAGATACTATTCCGTCACAGCAAAAAGGAACTTCATGTGCCCATTTGTGCTATTTGTAATTGTTATTTTTTGTAAATATGTACTAGAGCAGGGATACTCAACTTTGGAAAACGGGGGGCCGGAAAGCAGGATCCTTTAGCCTCGAGGCCCACACTCTTTTTTATTATTATTATTTATTTATTTAATAATTTATTAATACATTTTGTTTTTGTAATAAAAATTTGGGGGTGCTCCAGCCAACATCCAACCCCTTCAATATAACCTGTCTGGCGATCCCAACTCTTTATGTGTCTATCTTCAATGTCGTTGACTGCCCCACATCACAATGGCCAAAATATAGAGTCTGGGGCAAAATGAAAGCCGAGTGCCCAATACATCACACACAAGACTCTGAACCTTCAACCAAAACTCCTGGATCTTAGCACACCCCCAAAATACATGGAAAATGTCTCCATCCTCTGATTGGCATGGCCAGCAGGCAGGTGTGTCTCTAAAACCAAGCTTATACAATCTAGAGTGGGTCCAATAAATTGATTTAAAGTCTTGAACTGCATATGGTGCACCCTTGCATCTCTAGATGCAGTCTTGATGTTTTTTAAAATCAAAGCCCACTCTCCCTCCTCCAATACCAAGTTTAAATCTTTCTACCATAATCTCTTGAGGGAAGTTGAAGCTCCGTCCCTCAGACTCTGAATTAGCAAGGAGTAATACACTGATGCTTCATGACCTTTTCCAAAAGCAGTAATCACCACTCCCAGAGTAGTAGGGGGAGGTGTTGTTGGGAGTGTATGCTACTCCCAAAAATAGTACAGAGCAGGTGTCACAGCTGTAAATATCTAAAGAACTGAGATCTGGGAATCCCAAAAATTTGAACCAGATTTTCAAAGGATTTCAACACTCCACGCTCATATAGGTCACCGATTGTAGTAATCCACCTCACAATCCACTCTGACCAGCAGAAAGGAGATTTATCATTTAAATACATTTCCGAATTAAACACTCTGGACACTTTTGTCCATACCGAGTGTAAATGTGAGATAACAGGGTGTAACTTAACTTCTCCGATTAGTTTGATAGAAAGGCTTTGTAATGGCTAAATGTGGCAAGAACTTCCTGTTCAATACAAAACCAGGGAGGGGCTCTCTCAGGTGGAAGCAACCAATGAGCCAGATGTCTGAGACTGAACACATAATAATTCAACAAAATCTTGGGTAGGCCTAGCCCACCTTTATCAATTGGCCTATGCAGTTTATTGAAATATAATCTGGGTCGTTTCCCCATTCCAAATGAAGGACCTCACTATGCTATCAAATTACTTGAAATAAGAGAGGGGGACATCTATAGGGAGTGACTGTAGCAGGTAGTTATAATTCTATATATAATATAATATAATTTTAATAACATTAACCTTCCCAATAATCAATACATTTAATGATACCTCGGCTGAACAGCTGTTATTGGGCAGTATGCTGTCAGAGCCAAAGCTTTAGATTTAGACCAATTAACTCTGTATCCCGAGAACTTAAGATAAGGAATGAATAATTATGTGGAGGCAACGCATATATTTAGTAGGGTCAGAGACGAATAATAAAATATCGCCGTAAAGCAGAAGTTTATGCGCCACACCTCCTGCCATCACCCCTGGAAAATCATCCTCCTTGCAGCAGCTAATGGTTCCAGGGCAAGACAGAACAGTAATGGGGAAAAAGAGAAATCCTGCAATTTGCCTCTATCCAGAGTAAAATAATCTGAAATTAATCCATTTGTTTGTACTGCTGCTATAAAGTAACTTAATCCATCCAATAAAAGTATTCCCGAACCTGTATATTTCCAAAATCTTAAAAAGATAATCCTATTCTACCATATCAAACGCCTTTTCGGCATCAAGCTAGTTGGACGCTACCAGAGTCTGATCATTCGCCATTGATCAAATGATTTTGATGAAACGCCTAATGTTATCAGAAGAGTGGTAGCCCTGAATAAACCCCACCTGATCTGTATGTATAAGAGATATCATAACTTTACTTAATCGGTTAGCCAGAATTTTAGACAATATTTTTACGTCTAGCTGGATCAGGGACATTGGAAGGTAACTCTTACACTAACTTGGATCTTTGTTCTTTTTAAGAATCAGACTGATCCGGGCTTGTATTATGGTTGGCGGAAACTTTCCATTCTTTAATGATTCTGTATAAACTTCTAACAAAATGAAGCCAGTTCTGTAGTATAATACCAAAAAAAGTCAGTGGCAAAACCATCTGGCCCCGGAGCCTTGCCTGAAAGCAAGGCCTTAATTACCTCGTCAAGCTCCACCAAGGTTATCTCAGAATCAAGATAATTTTTTTGCTCAGTCGTCAGCTTAGGGAGTTCTAATGGTTCCACAAAGTTTCTAATATCTTTATCGGTAGACAAAGATGTGGAACTATAAAGATCAAGATAGAATACTTTAAAAGCATTTTTAATATCAATGGCTGAGGTAAATATTTCACCACCAGCAGTTTTCACGGAGGGAATGGTAGAAAAAGACACTCTGCTTTTATATATATCTCGACAAAAGCTTCCCTGCATTCCCCCCAGACTCAAAGTATAATTGTCTTGCCCTGAATAGCCAAAACTCCACCTTCTGTGACAAAATAGTATTATATTTGTATTTCAATCGGGTCAACTCTCTAAGGCCATCAGACGACATTTAGCACTTCAGCTCTGCCTCTGCACTTTTAATATTCCCTTCCAACTCCACAAGTTCTCGTGCTTTGGATTTTTTATCTATGAGGCATAATGTATGATCCAACCCCTAAGAAGCAACTTAAGTGCCTCCCAAGCCACTCCCACAGAGGATACTTAGGAACAGTTGGTTTCCATATAGACATTGTTATCAGCCTTTAGTATTTGTTGGAATTCAGGATTTTGCAAAAGGTATACATTATGCAGATAATCTCTGCAGCGAGTACAAAGTCAAGAGGGCCAAAGACTGCAGCAGGAGGGCAACAGCCAGCAATCAGGGCATTCATGGATGACCTGACCATGATAACACCAACTCACGTGCAGGCAAGATGGGTCCTGGAAGAACTGGATCGCACGGCCACTTGGGCAAAGATGGTCTTTAAGCCCAAGAAATCAAGGAGCCTGGTGATCCAAAAAGGGAAAACAACTGGAAGGTTCAAGCTACTCGTTCAAGGGGAAGTGATCCCTAACATCCAGGGGAACCCAATTAGATGCCTTGGAAAGTGGCATGATGATTCCCTGTCAGACAAGAACAGCATCTGTAGCACCGGAAAACAAGTTGAAGAATGGTTGAAGAAGATTGACAAGTCTGGCCTGCTTGGGAAATACAAGTGCTGGATCTACCAACATGGCCTGCTCCCGAGACTCATGTGGCTTCTTACTGTATATGAGGTGCTCCTATCAACTGTTGAAGTAATGGAGAGGAAGTTCAACAAGCACCTTAGAAGATGGTTGGGAATACCCCCGAGCTTTACATCCTTGGGGTTCTACATAAGGTCGGGCTAGCTCCAGCTTCCCCTGTCATCAGTGGTGGAGGAGTTTAAAGTAGCCAAATGTAGACTGTCCCTGATATATAGGGACTCTCAAGACAAACTCACCAGGGAAGCTGGAGTTAGAACAAGATCTGGCTGTGAGTGGGCCGCCAGCACAGCAATTAACCAGGCAGAATGTTCTCTCAGGACCAAAGACATCATCAGAAACCCTTGCACTGGAAAACATGGTCTAGGAACAGCACGTTTCCAGCAGTGGTCAAAGTTCACCCCTAGGGAGAAGAGAACTAGGATCCAGGATGAAGTCTGAAACCTTGAGGAAGAAGGGAGAAGAGCAAAATCCATCGAGCTCGCAACTCAAGGTGCCTGGACGAGGTGGAAGCTATCAAAGAGAACAATCACATGGAGTGAACTGTGGTGGCTGGAGCCCTTCCGTATATCCTTTCTGCTCTGAGCAGTGTATGACACCTTACCAACCCCAGTCAATTTGCACAGATGGGGGATGAGGGTGGACCCACTGTACGAGCTGTGTGGTGGGAAAGGGACGATGGCACACATTCTGTCAGGGTGTAAGATCGCATTGACACAGGGGAGATACAGGTGGCGCCATGACAGGGTGTTGGCAGAGCTTGTAGACATCCTGGAGCATGAAAGGAGGAAGAAACAACCAGTCAAAGCAAGACCACTGTTGAGTACCATCGCCTTTGTGAGAGAGGGCCAAAGACCTATCGTCCACAGCCAAGCCAAGCAGAATCTTCTGCAGACAGCCCAGGAATGTGAAATGGAGGTTGACCTCGGGAGGACAATCCACTTCCCCGAGGCGGTACTGGCCACAACTCTAAGGTCCGACATCATCATGTGGTCTCCAGAGGGAAAGAAAATCATCATGGTGGAGTTGACGGTGCCGTGGGAGGAGGGCTGTGAGGAAGCTGCAGAGAGGAAAAAAGCCAAATACCAGCAACTTGTCCATGACTGCTGGGACAAGGTGTGGACTACGTGGCTGATGACGGTGGAGGGGGATGTCGAGAGTTCCCAGCCCAATCTGTGTGGAACTTATTGACAAAGGTTGGACTGAGAGGCCACTTGAGGAAAGCAGCAGTTCGTAAGCGTCAGAGAGAGCCTCCTGTTGGCTCTGGCATAAGAGAGAGGACACAAGCTGGAAGCCTGGAAGTGAGGGGCAGTGAACTGGCCAGTCACTGCCGAGCCGCCAACTGGAGGGTGTTGTGGTTAAGGGTCGAAACACCAAGAGAAGGTTGGGGACCACCTGATGACCTCTCTTCCAGGCCAAGGCTTCATCCATTAGAAATGGGTGTATGTTAGCATCGTAGATGTATTATACAACTGAAGCGCCAACTATATGATTTCTTTTTCTCCGTATGTGGCAACACCTCTAAACTCACAGGGTGTGATCTGAGACTAAAATGTTTCCAATTGAACAATCAACAACAGATTAATTGAGGGACTTAGATATATAAAACAAATCTATTCTAGAATAAATCTTATGGACTGATGAAAAGAATGTATAGTCCCTCCCAGATGGGTTTAAATGTCTCAAATATCTGTAAGACCAAGATTTTCATACATCCTGTGAATGTTGCTCTAGATTACAGTGAAAGTCCCTGATGAGTGAGGGATCCAAGATGTCTGAGGCTGCTACCCAGGACCATAACCCTCCCAGTCCACAAGGTAATGTAGTCGATTAGTCCTCCTTCGGGAATCTAGGATCTCCCGGACAAGGTAGGCAGGGGATCCATCTATCTCCAAAGGCGTTGTGGATTCAGTGGTTACAGGTTCCAGTGCAGGATGTGCAGGTTCAGGAGGGATACATGGAAGGAAGGAGAGATACGGTGATCAGCAGGAAGCTCTAGTCTATAGGTCACCAAGTTCATTTTTCTTAGTATCCTAAAGGGACCTACATACCTTGGTTTGAGCTTCCTGCTAGGTAGCCTTAGATGTAGATCCCTCGTAGAAAGCCATACCATCTGGCCAGGTTGGTAATTAGGGTGGGGATGCCTCCGGCAGTTGGCCTGAATTTTCTGTTTCCTGATGGCTCTCTGAAGCCGGACATGCGCGCTGTCCTACACACTCTCACTCCTCCTAATGAAGTCATCCATCGCCGGCACCTCTGATGGTTCTCCTGACCAATGGAACATTGGTGGTTGATAACCCAGAACACATTGAAAAGGGGTTAGTCCTGTGGATGAATGTGTGAGGGAGTTCTGAGCGTACTCAGCCCATGGCAGGAAAGTGCTCCAATGGTGCTGTTCACGACTACAATAGGAGCATAAGTAACGTCCAATAGGCTAAATGCCAACGGCTGTTGTGACGTACTTCCGCTGAAATCTCAGCCACCACGAATACTTCCGGTTAGCCTAAGCGTCGACTTGTTTTAGTAGCTGCTTCTAGTTTTTTTTACAGTCTATGAGTTGATATGAAGTCATCAAAGTTTAAATACCAGAGAGTGTCTGGTACTACTGCCGAACACTGTTGTGTGCCACAGTGCCAGGCATCCGGAAAGTACAATTCTGTACTTAGTTTTTTTACTTTTCCTGCTGATGAGGAGCTGAGGCGTAAGTGGATCGTTAATATTCGCAGGGACAAATTCACCGTTACGCCTCACACCGGGTGTGTAGCCGGCACTTCAGAACGGAAGACATCCGTGAACCAGCATCAGAAACAGGTCGTCGGCTGTTAAAAAAGGGTGTTGTTCGGTTTTATTTGAGTGGAACAACTTCTCCCTTCCACCTACAAGACCGGGGTTTGGGAGAGAAGGGAAAGACCACCGCCACCAGAGGATGACTGGGAGGATACACCGGACCACGGAACATTCGGCGTCCCCATGCAACACGACTACGCGTCGAAACCTGAAGCTGCAGTCGTTGATTTGGTGTTGGAGGAAAATGCGTTTCTCCGGGAGGAAAATCGCCTGTTACGCCAACAGATCGAGGGGCTTACACTGAGGCAGCGGTTCGGCATTCATCGTTTTGCTGCCTCGGACAAGGATATCAGGTTCTTTACAAGGTAACTTACGTCTAGACAGGTAGGCTTAGGCTAACGTGTGTGTGTGTGTGTGTGTGTGTGTGTGTGTGAGTGAAAGAGAATTATTATTATTTTTTATTTTTTTAAGCATCGAGTCAGGAGCACATCCCAGATTTGTTTTTTTATTTAGTATTTTTTTTACGTCATTACACCGTTTAGAGCATAAGAAACAAATTAAAAAATATATTTTATTCATAGTTTATGCTATGTCCTCTGTAGAAAACACCAGGTTGTTTTAAAAATAAAATTACATGAAATTACATGCATAGGTAAAAACAATGTTTTTTTTTTTTATTCGCCAATCAATTTCTATGTTTCAGGATTTTTTTTTAACCAAACTTTGTTTAAAGATAATTCTCAACTATGTTATGAAAGACATAATGGAATTGATTGATATATGATTTTCCATCCCAAAAAAGTGTAAAAATGGGAGTATTGATTGGCAACATTTTCATAATAATATTAAATAATTATTAGGAATGTTGATATGTAACTTATTTCCCTATTTATTGTTCTGTCTCCCAAAATGCCTGATAAACAATGTGCCTTAGTGTTTTCAATTTGCACAAATACATTTAATTAAAGTTATGTGTGTACATTTTGTGTTAATTATGAACCGTTATTAATAGTGTATCTGTATTCCATTTCTTTAGGTTTGCATCATATGATCTACTGATGCGTTTCTGGGGCTTGATTGCGAACTCACTACCATCCATGGTCAGTGTTCGACAAGCACAAAGAGGAGCTCTCACAGAGTCAAATGCTACAACCCATTCCCTGCAGCCCATTGACGAGTTTTTCCTATTTTTGAATTACCTTGCCCTTGGGTCTAAGCAGCGGGACCTTGCTGACCGGTATGGTATTCATCAGTCCACGGTCAGCAGAATCATTACTACATGGAGCAACTTCCTGTTCACAGTACTCGGCTCAGTGAGGATCTGGATACCTGAAGAGGAGATACAGAGAAAACTGCCTGCAGACTTCAAGGACTACCCCGACACCACAGTCATCCTTGACTGCACTGAGCTGAGGTGTCAATGCCCATCTTCCCCTCTCCTCCAAAGTGAGGTATTTTCCTCCTACAAGTCCCACTGCACTCTGAAGGGGCTCATTGGGATCGCGCCACATGGGCCAGTGACATTTGTGTCTGCGCTGTATGCTGGGTCTATCAGCGACAAACAGATTACCCGTGAATCTGGTCTCCTCAGTCTGCTCAAACCTGGGATGGCTGTCATGGTAGACAGAGGTTTCCTCATTAATGACATTGTGCCCTGCAAGGTTTACAGGCCAGCCTTCCTCTCTGGCAGGCCTCAAATGTCTGCATCTGAGGTTAGGGAGACCCAGGCCATAGCACGTGTAAGGGTGCATGTGGAGCGCTTCATTCGCCGGGTCAAAGAGCACAAGTTTTTCGATTCTGTGATTCCCCTCACGGGTTTTTGGGAGCATCAACCAACTGTACACGGTGGCTTGTCTCCTTACAAACTATGAAAATGGGCCACTGGTAAAGGCCTGGGCAAAGAAGCCTGAGATCTGAGGATTTCCAACGTGCAACCACACTGTATATTTATACACTTTCATAAAGGCACTGCATATCAGGCTTTCAGCCAGATGACCTTCAACAAGCCATTGCACATAACATACATAAAAACTATGTATTATATGTGCAGTGCACTGATGAGGGACGTCTGAGTAAAAGCTTGATATGCAGTGCCTTTATAAAAGATTTATGAAAGCTTTGTGATATTAAAAATAATTGTTAGTAATCTGCTTTTGTTTGGTCTCTCATTTTTAATTCCTGTCTCTTAACTTTTAAAACTAAATTTAAGCCGTACAAAACACCAAAATGCTCAGATTTATCAAGTCATTTATTACTTACCCTAAGCATTACATCACAATTAAAAACATTACATCACAATCAAAAACATTTCACTGTCAAATATATTTACACTGCAATCAAGTCATTAATTGGCCAAGAAGGCATTGAGGTAGAAATAAAAAAAGAAATAGTCAACTTTTTCTTTAATGGTTTGTATGACTTGCATGTCACGGGGAATTCTCTGAATGAACATGTCATCCTCTGTGTAAATGACAAAGTCACACCAGTCACAGCCAGAAATCAACATTTGTCCCTGGACTTGCCAGTAATAAGGATGGGTTCGCCTCAGTGTATGTGTACCCTCCTTTATCACAACATAAGGGCAGTCCACATAGCTAGTTACATTTGGGCATTTAATTTCTAACAGGCCAAACACTGGCTGCCCCTCAGGATCGTACACAAGCCCATCAGGTGTTGACCCCATCCATGGTGAGTCAGGGTGGATCAGGAACCCACATGGGTAGTGGTTGACTTCCCTCACCTTGCAGTACTCCTCTACTGCTACAGGCTCCAGGGCAAGACCCGCCGCATGTCAGCAGTCTGATGGCAAGATCCCAGAAGCCTTTTGCCAGGTTTTCAGCAGAGCTTTCCCCTGGTGTGGCAAACTTCTCTAAATTTAGTAGAGGTGATGCGGCACCTCCTTAGTTGGTGCCACTCAGCGCAGGAACTCTGCTCTCGCGTGCTTTTTCAACTTTGTGTGCCGTCTCAAAAGATGTCGCAAGGGATGCCAGATGATGGTGCTGATGTTCAGAAAACACAAATGCACAGGTAGGGGGTCCCAGTCTGTAATCCGAGAGTGGCAGCTGTGGGGAGAAGGGGCACCTGTGTGTGGACGGGTACTGGGGACTGCCATTACTGGTAGCTGATAGGAAAGCACACTTCCCTCCTGCACCGGACCGAACATGGACTCAATCAGAGGTACATCACTCGAAATGGCCATTGCTGTGATCATGGGAGCTTCGTCTGCACCAAGTCCATGGTACGCCTCCTGAACTTTCAGAGTGGAGATGTCTGGCAGAGGGCAGATAACTCCTTTATACAAGTTGCTTCTGTGGAAAAAAGACAAACAAATGTGTTAGAATTAAGAAGTAAATGTGCAAAGCAATGAGTTTTGTGCGTGTGACAGATCGCAAATGTATATATATATATCGCAATATGCATATGGCAACGGCTTGCAATAACTGCGGTCATGAACAAAAGACAAAGAGAAAATCACTCACTGCTGTGGGCTGAATAATTTTTGTAGCTTTAATAAGAATCAGTATATATTTAATTCATACAGTGAAAACTAAGCAGTGTTTTATTTTTTAATTTGATTATTTAGTTTCTGTTGTTAAATAAACTTAACGTAGGATAACCTAAACCCCGTGGTTTACACTGATGTTAAAATAACACTTCTTATGCTACTGTAAAACACTGATGTTCACTTTCAGAAGTTGTAGGGATGTTTTCTTGTCACAAAAATAACGTGAAACAAGTATGTAGGTTATATAATTAATTTTGAATATATTTTTAAGAAGTTACGTTTATTTTACACACTTTAAGCATTATCAGTATCACATATCGAATATCGATGTATAAATATATAGTTTATATAAAATAATGTTCATAAATCAATTTCCTAAACTTAAACCACTAACCTTTATTTGGTTTCACTTTTTAAACTTTTTTTTCTACTTTTAAATGAGACCACACTTAAGTCTCAAGCTTTATTTTATTTTTTTGACAGACATTTTTGTCCACCATGGACCTATGTGTAACTTTTTTTAATTGATGCACAAGGGTTGAGCAAGTAAGTACTTCTGAGGGTGCGTAAATGTATGTGTGCAAATGGATTTGTTGTGTGTGTTTAGTATAGATAACAACATACCTGATTCCTTCTGCAAGTCTCCTTTCTTTTGGTCTGGCTGATACAATGACCATGTCATTAACTGGACCAGGTTTAATACCCTGCAACGAAATAAAAACATGTTTGAGAAACATCCAAGAGATATCCATACATAAAATGAAAGAGTCATTAAAAGGCTTGCTACCATGGTCCTTGGTTTGTGCCACTTTTGTTCAGTTTCTGTGCAGCTGAACACTGGGGAACTGATATAAGCCTCAGCTGGGAGTAGTCGCCGTCTGGTACAGTAGAGCTGCCACATGACTGCACAAGGCTGTACCTGCCACACAGGTACACTGGCATCTCAGTAACACCACCGGCTTTGAATCCCTTAGCACAATCTGTTACAACAACAAATATTTGTTAGAAAACTGTACCGGCTACAACTACAATTAAAGAGACACACTAAATTTGTGAACGGCTGTTAGCAAAAATCTGTTAGTGAACTTTAAAATGTGCAAAGTGATACAGGGATTGTTACAATTTATTTAGCCTATAGTTGACCATGTCAGATGTAATATATCATGATTAATCTCACTATACTCATTTTAAAATAGTAGTGCAGAATAAGTAATGAAGAAATTATAAAAACTCTTAACAAAATCTTGCTTCTGTGGGAGCCATTAATTTTACATTCTTTCTGGCACACCCTGTATTCATATTTCACATGATATCTCAGGTACCATATGATTCATATAGTGCAATGATGATGTTTATCTGGATCTAATTCACAGCAATGATATGGCTCACAGAAACTTCATTTTGACAAAAAAGAACCTGTTTCTTCTGAACCTGAACTGAACCTGAACTGAACCTGCAGGATGACTTTCCCTTACACTCAGACAGTGAGGCTTCTGGCTTTTCCTCATAGATCTGAAGCACTCAGACCTAACCGTGACCTCTCCTGACTCCTTGTTTGAAACTGTGATTAACATAGAGGTTAGGGTATTGCATTTCAGAAACACAAAATATTCATGATGTTAACCTATCACTCTGCTAACATTATTAACGTTGCTTCCTCACTGTGCTATCTTTGGCTAGTAAAGAGCCAATGAGCTAGCATGTATCGTTTTTGGTAAACTCAAAACAGAGGCTTGTTAACTTACCTTCGTAGTTGTTTATATAACTGGACACATACAATTTAAAACCTTTGTCCTTTTTTGATGTTGGTGTCTTCGATGTGGTCTGGATGATCCGATGTACATCGTTTGCCGTTATACTCGGCAGGTCCTGCAGCGATCGCGTAAAAAACGACATAGCTACAGCGTACGCTACCGTGGACCGGAAGTACTGAAGCTGGCTGAAAAATGCGGAAGTACCAGAACGGAAGTGCGCGGCATTAAGCCAATTTCTTGATTTACCCTCTCCACTTGACCGTTTGCCTGAGGTTGATAACCAGAGGTTAAACTGATATTGATATTCAAATGATGACAAAAAGCCTTCCATACATGTGATGTAAACTGTGGTCCTAGGTCTGAGACTGTCATCTGGGAGTCCATACACCCTGAAAACCTGGTTAAACACAATAACCAGGCTGCACATCATTTCCACTGGCGTAGATGCAATAACTACACAGAAATGTTTCTCCCCCTGCAGGGTATTCAAAAACGTCCTTAATTTGTTGTGAGAAATATGTGAAAGAACTTCAGATTTGTTCATCACTATCCCAAACAGCTGAAGCCCACTCCAATGCTTTTCCAGTAAGCAAAGCCATCATTAAAGCAAATTTAGCTGTATCCAGATTAAAGGAGTCAGGTTGGTGAGTGAAATAAACTGAACATTGCCTCAGAAATCCCTTGCATTTGTCAGCTGATCCATCAAACTTTTCTGGCAGTGCTAGTCTTACCGTGTTAGGGCATGGGGAAGGCATCGACTGGATATATTGTGTCAAATGTTCTTTAGCGACTCGGAGATTCACAAGTTGTTCTTGAAATCCCTGTAGTACATCATTTTGATAAGCGATCATGGCTCTGAGCTGTGTAACCTCAGCTGGATTCTGGTTAGGCGAAGTATTCTGTAACGAACCCATTACTGGAGGCTGGTTAGAATCCATGTTGCAGAGGTTCTTTATTGTCAACGACAATAAACAATCAAACAATCCAAAGTACTGAGCAGAGAGACGATGTTGAAATAACAGGCTGTAATTCAATAACAGGCAGGCAGCCCAAACAGTCAACGAACAAAACAATGAACAAAAGACATAATCCAGATAAACAAGCAAAAAGGTCATAACATGAGACATAAACAATAGGCAATGGAAAACGCTTGGTAAGGCAGATGAACTAGCAATACTTCGCAATATGGGTGTGTGAAAGCACTGCTTATATATATGACAAACAGGAAGTGACATGGCAGGAAACAGGAAGCGATATTGTTCAGAATTCAGGTGAGGGCTCCCTCTGGTGGACGGGAGACCGTTCAACCATTACAGATGTTTACTTATCAATGTAATGACTACCCTACTCTTGAGCCAGCAATGAAGCAAACATGTCCACCCCATATCTTCACAAATTTTTAGCTTCCTGCAGGTAAACATGTATTTCTTGAAGAAACACTATATCACATTTCTTACATTTAAAAAATAAATAACCTTCCTTCGTTTTATGAGGTGCCCCAAACCATTCACATTCCACAAGGAGAGAGACAATCCAATCATATTAACATTTTGACATATTAAAACTAGACTGTTTCAAAAATTTAATTATAAAGACCACATTAGTGCAACAGTCAAACCCCGAACCCCCCAAACAAAACAAACAGAAAAAAGAAAAAGGAGTGCATTAACCCCTCTCACGACAGCACCAACTGGCATCCATCCTTCTAAACTCAAACAGTCCATGTACACCTACGAGAGCCCCCGCAACAACTTTGCCGTTGGATTGCTCAAGTCCTGTGCTTCTATACAAATTTTGTGGGACAGAATTACATAACAGAAAATGTGTGTGGTGTGTTCCTCCACAAAACAAACTCCAGCAGCTAGCGTAACAAGCAGACAAAGAAAAAAAGCTGTGTTGCTGAAAGAGAACATTTGCAGGTCCCCAACCCTCTTGATGGAGGCTAACGCGATCAGGAGGGCCATCTTAAGGGAGAGGGCCTTAAGCTCAACTGAATCAAGCGGCTCAAATGGGGGACTTTGAAGGCCTGTGAGGCTGTATCGTGTCCTTGAGGAGCAGAGTCGCGATCTCTGATCATAATGTGGTGGAGCGAATACCGCCAAAATGAGGTGGGAGCCGGGCGAACTGAATCGTGTAGCCGAGTCGGATGGTCCTTTCCAGCCATCGTGATGGGTTGGGCAGAGAAAGCCAAGTGTGAGGGGCACTAACAGGACAAATCGGTTTTGACTTACCGGGCGGGGCTTTGCAGCGGGGGGAGCAGGCAAAAGTGCGTCCCGAGGCTTGGGTGCTGAAAAAAGACTCAAAGCACTTTCCTTGCTCCACTCACCCGGCAGGGGGCGATTTAGAGACAGAGAAAGAGGTCCTGGAGAGACGTCTTCGGAACTCGTCAGTGCTGGCCTGCCAGAGCTGTGTCCAGGGAGCTGGGACTGTAGAGATTTGGGGCCGGGGTGCTGTGAAAATGGTGTGCTGGATGACCCAGGGAGTGAGGAAAGCGCTCTTTAATTGAGAATGTGGGTACCGCAGCACAAAGGCGGTGTGGCAAAAGAAAGTAACGAAAACAAGGATTCTCCTCCCGGCCCTCCACCAGGGGATGGAGTGGTCTTGGTACCAGCTCTGCGAACATCTGACTGCCTGGGTTGCCTGTCTCAGGAGTGCTTCGGAGCTTTTCTGGTCCTGAAAGTGGTCCTGGAGATGGGGGGCGTACGCCGCCTGCAAGGTGCTTGATGCTGGGGCTGAGAGCTGGGCCCAGGTTGAGGCAGAGCTGCCTGTTGTTTTGTCACAGGGGGACGCCCTCGGCGAGCAGGTGGGGCACGCTGGCTGGGCAGCGTCAGCGGCATGATGTGAGATATTGCCTCTGTCTGCTTCTTCACCGCCTAGAACTGCAGGGCGAAGTCATCCTGGAGTGGTGGTGGCGTAGTGGTTAAAGCACAGGGCTGTTAATCAGAAGGTCACAGGTTCTATGTCCCTGTAATAATTGCACTGTAAGTCGCTTTGGATAAAAGCGTCTGCCAAATGCATAAATGTAAAAAGTAAATGTAAATCCTACAGGCTCTGGAAGGGAGTACTAGGCGGTCCCACCAAGTGGCGGTGTTCTCGGGACACAGGTGGCTCTTTGATGCAGCGGCGATGGCGTCATCTAATTCTAGGTGCTCAAGGGAGAATGCTGGCTGGCTGTGAGGAAGAGCTCAGACGGAACGGTGGTTCTTGGGGATTTACCTGGCGAAACCGAGCCCGTCGTCATCCCCATATTCACCTCAAGGAAGGAGAGCCGCGACCGCAACGCTACCATGGTCATGTTCTCGCAGTGAGCACATGAACCATCCACAAATGCCGCCTCAGTGTGATCGCTGCCCAGGCACAGGAGGCAGTGTCTGTGCCCGTCGGTCTTGTAGAGATATCGACCGCATCCAGGAACTACAAAGAGGCGGAAGGGCATCTTGAAAAAGACGCTTCCTAAAAAGGACGTTCAACGCCTACTGTGTATTGCTGTGGAAAACTCTTTTAGGAGAAGAATACTCTTTGTTTGTTTGTTTTATAAAATCCACACTTTTACAAGTGTATAGTGCTGCACAGTGGCGGGCCGTGCATTTAAATTCTAGGTGTTCAGTGTGATTCATGCCATTAAGAAAACACAGTTTCACAAAGAATAAGACACCCTATGCCTTTGGGCTAACTAGAAATGCAAATTGACATTTTAAATACACACCCACGGACGAAAGCCAGAACTTGAAATGAGACTTAATTCTCAAGGAAGCATTAACTGCAGCATGACTGTTTTTTTTTTTTAAATGAAAGTCTCCTGAACAGACATACAAAAATCATATTTTTTTCATATGAAGCTACCAAGCAGTTCTATAATACCTGGAAAAATCTATCTAATAATGTTTGTAATTTAAATATTGCTTGCAATAAATTTATTTTCATCAGGGTACACTGTTATGCTGTGTTCCATTCAAGTTGGATGTAGGATATTCCCAGGGGCGTAAATAACAAACGACAACTACTCATGTTACTCTAATTAAGTAGTTTTTCCAAGATATTGTACTTTTTTAAGTAGTTTAAAATTTGTATACTTTTATTTTTACTTGAGTACATTTTAATGCACTACTTTCACACCATCTGTGTTCGCTACTACACTGTCCTGATTTTATTTTTATCAACTATTATTATTTTATCTTATCTATCTATCTATTACATGATTGGCTTTATAGGATATATATAGGATTTATGGATATGGAAGATGCCTCAAACACATTTTCAACTCCTGAACATCACAACCTTACCTGAAATGGCTTTTTGCAGTGAAAAGGGCCAATTGCCTGACTGTGTCAAGTGAGTTTAGCTTGCTCAAGCTATATATCAGCAATAGTCCTGCCTCTAATTTTAAGAAACATATCAAGGTAAATTTCATATTTCTGTTTACTAGATTCTGTTTCTATAATGTAGCCTATAATTTAGCTATCTATCACTGAGAATATTAGGTTGATGTGAGAGATTAAGGCAATGATATCAACAGGTCTGGGCGATAAAACTATCTTGATGTTTATCTGAAAAAAAAAGAGATGTCCTCGATATTGATGATAAACTTTTGAGTAATTTTCTATATTTAGTCTATGTTCTACATCTAGAACAGGGGTGTTCATTACAGCGATCGCGATAGCAAGACTGGTTGGTTGATCTAGATGAAATCTAAAAGATTAACTTTTTATTTCTAGGCCTCTGTAGCTGCATGCTGTTTGATTGACAGGCGGATAATGTTTGTGTGCTTTATGATGAATTTACACTACATCATTATAAGGCCAATTGTCGCTCGCCAACAGTTTTGTGGAGATCACTGACAAAAGCCTGAATTTGTAGGCAAATCGGAGCTTGCTCCTGTGAGCGATGAACGTGATGTATGAACTATCAAAGACGTGATTTGAGAGAAGCGTCGACACATCACCGATGTCTGCGAGATATCTAGAATGTTAAATATCTGGACCTGTCTGCGATTCCAAATCGTGCAATGTGAAATATGTTTTGCCTGAATACAACTGTAACGTTGACCTACAGCCGATTGAGAGAGCAAGAAACGGGGCACGGGAAGTTTCAGTGGGAGGAGTCCTGATGTACCTGCAACAGAACATCAACAAGCATGGTTGCGGAATCAAGAAAGTCTCATTGGACTGAAGAAATGGAATGACCCAGGAAAAATGAGTGGAACATTGGCAGGAGCACCAGCGCCTATTTAATGTTTCATCTGAACTGTACCACAACCGGGTGGAGAAAGATAAGAGTTGGAGAGAAATTGCCAATTCTCTTGGAAAGTCCGGTAAGCAAATAGGTCGATTTTTCAGTAGGAGGTACTTTTCCATATTGTAACCAATAAAATATATGATTAAAAACATACACATCATATTCTGAAATGCATAACATATGATCATGCATTTGTTTTCATATCTCGTATCACTTCTCGCGTGTACTCTGCCTGGACTCCAATTTATGTTTTACAACAGAGTCGTTGGGGAGTCATCAATATTGAAATGTTTTGTAAAGTGTTCACCCCTGTCGCTGATTCATTGTGTAATTTGAAAATGCAACAACTTCCATGACAAGACAGACAGTTGTGTAATATGAACGGTATCACGATCCGATATCTTTGAAAGTCGTGTAAGAAAATTGTGCATCGTGCATTGAATGAGAACACAATTATTTCTGGGTTTAAAAGATACAAGAACTAAATCAATGTTGAACATTGTATCTCAAAAGGAGGACAATGTACCCCCCCCCCCCACATGTGCTACTTAAAATAAAAAATTCACACAAAAATGAAAATTCGCTTATCGTTTACTCACCCTCATGCCATCCCAGATGTGTATGACTTTCTTTCTTCAGAACACAAATTAAGATTTTTAGGAGAATATTTCAGCTCTGTAGGTCCATACAATGCAAGTGAATGGATGCCAAAATGTTGACACACCAAAAAGCTACTTTTATGCTGACTTATGTGATTTTTGGAGCTTAAAAATATTGGCACCCATTCACTTGTATTGTATGGACCAAAAGAGCTGAGATATTCTTCTAAAAATCTTAATTTGTATTCTGCTGAAGAAAAAAGTCATACACATCTGGAATGGCATAAGGGTGACTAAATGATGAGAGAATTTTCGTTTTTGTGTGATTTATTCCTTTAAAGCCTGATGTGGCCCCTGTACCAAACAAATGCTCTACTGCCTCTATTGTGCGGGACATGATATGCCAAGTGACCCTGCTTTTTTAGTGTATTTTGTTGCATTCCTTGCATTGTTTGAACGTGTTTTATGCACAACAATAAATCTCTCAGTCGGCATTAAGGAAAAAATTTAGACCCTACACATAAACTGACTTTTTCATCTTTTATTTTCTGTAATCATGTCGCCCTTTTATTTATTTTTAAATCAGATTCATGTAGTGTTTACAGTATCATAGATAAGTGATGTATTTAAAAAACTGTCAATCATAAACACCTATAAAATACCTAATTATCTAAATTATTATGGAATGTAAATGATGATATGTGTGCTACATTTTTAAATTGCAGCATAGAGTTTTTATTATAATGGGGCATAGTTTTTGCAACTCATTACTCAATACTCACTAAACATGAGTACTTTTAAATGAGCTACTCTTTTACTCTTACTTGAGTAGTTTTTTAGGACAGGTACTTTTACTCTACTCAAACTACATTTTAGAAGAAGTAACAGTACTTTTACTTGAGTATTATTTTTTAGTACTCTTTCTACCCCTTGATATTCCTACTTGATATCTCTGAAAATAAATGAATTCCATTCCCCGATATTACGAACTACAATGCTCCTGTTGCTTAGCAGGAGTTTGACTCTCATTAGAGATGTCTCCTAGCAACCCAACTGATAAACAATGCTGCAGCGCTAGTATTTGTGTTTCAGATGTACGATTATCAAAAGAGATTATAATGTTTTATACACCCGTTTGTACAGGCATTTGTTAAACAAGCTTTAATATCATGTCATGTGGAAACAAACTCATTTATCGATATTACTTAATAAAGTAAACGTTTATCACTAACTTTGTAAATCTCCCTGAGTGTCGGCATGTTTGTGTGACATGCCCCTACATCTCAGTGAAATCAGAGTTGAGATTTTCTGCATGAGCCTACAAGTTGTAATTCTGACTTCAAGACTTTCATTGCACTTTTCCTGGTATGAAGTTGTAAAATCCAACTTTCCGAGTTGAATAGAACGCAGCACTACTTTTCAAAACTTGATCTGACACTGAAAGCTCAAGCAGCATAATTTACACTTACAAAACTCCTCATGTTGCTATAACAACGCAAAAAGCACTTACCAATTTACTTGAAGTGAAAATCAGTCCTCCTTTCCTGTTTGATAAATGAATCAATCACACTTTTAAATCCATAAGGATCTCTTTCTCAATGGCGATAGCAGCAGTGATGACGATCTTGAACTCTTCACTTTCAAATTACTTCACTTAAAGCGAGATTGCATCACTCAAGGACAGCTAGAAGAACATGTCCGGGATATATCCTAATGATCACACCCACCAAGAACAAATAAATCAATCTGATTGGCTGATGGAGCTGACAATCTTACTTTAGTTTCTCATTAATTTGCACTGTTGAGGGATTCAGTGGAAATTCTGAAGGCCTGACGGGGTGGAGCTCAAACTCACACGCTGCTTCCAGCATGTGATTTGTGAAAAAGTTGTCACTTTGCTTGTAAGCATCAAGGAATAATTTCTGACTAGATAAACTTTTAGTTTTTCTCTCTTTGTTTGTAGATAAATTAAGAGTGGAACTTGATTAAAAATACATAGGCAAAAAGGTGATTGAGAATGAAAGCATGAAAATTATTTTATTTATTTATTTGGCATTTTAGGCCAGCAGAGAAGGCTTTGCTAGCCCTGAGACAATGACAATGTACAATTAAAATGTAATTTTGTTTGCTATATATAGAAAGATGATCTGTTCTGTTGTCACTGTCAAGATTGTCATGACACATTGGCCACCTAGTAAACACACACACACACACACACACACACACACAAACACGTTGGCACTTCCATCATTACGAGGACTCTCCATAGACATAATGATTTTGATACTGTACAAACTATATATTCTATCCATCACATAAATATTTTTCAAGCCGTTTGAATTACAGGGACCCTAGGGGCGTCCTCATAAACCACATTTATAGCATAATACCCTCGTAATTACTAGATTGTAACCTAAAAAAATGTCCTCGTAAACCACAAAAAAACCACTCACACACACACACACTCAACTCCATTATTGCAGGATAACCCTTTTTACCTGTTATTACTGTTCACGATGAGCATATATCTCTGTTGAGGTCATTTGTCACTGGATTCTGCACAGTGATCAACGTGCGCGTGCAGACTGACCCCGCACTTGTGTTTTATAATGTGGCTTATCAGATTTATATTCACGGATTTGTAGTTTCATTCATTATTTTTATCCGTTTGCCGTTTCTATTCCTCTTTAATGGTTCAGCAGTTTATCAATAATGAGAATTACCATAAATACTCTTAATTTTGAGGTGCCAATTTTCTATATACATTAAATAATAGTATGTGAAGAAAAAATCACGCGGGTCACAAAAAGATGGTTTGTGGGATGAATGCACCCGTCTGTGGAGTACCATGACACTAGAGTTATGTCTTTGACCGTTGACATGCGAAACGCACCATGAGCGACATAAAGTTTAAACTTTTCAATGAGATCCCCATTCTACTGCGCTGCATTTTGCTGTTTTGAATAAAGAATGTATCATGGGCACGTTCTTGCACCCATGTGTGCTGTTTTTAATTGTTGGTCTAATTAAACATGCTCTAGATGTATGTCTTTAACCTTTGAGTGCCACCTATTAACACGCTGTGTCAAGTAAAAACCAGGTCAACTTTTAAAAACACATTTTGTTCTGCTCCTTTCCTCAGCGTTGCCTTTGGCTGCAAGAATCTCAACATCAGGAAAGAGTGGCTGGAGCATAACAAAGTAGGGTGGCAGCATGTTATCAGGGCTTGAGTAAAATTAGAATGATTCGGAAGAAACCATGTTTCAACAACTTTGCTCTTATTCTTATTTCATGTTATATGTAAACAATGAAATACAGTTTTTTTGTGGTTGTAGGGCTGGTTTATTCGTATCCAATTGAGTTTCAAACATATATGGCTGTATTTGAGGGGTTGCACATGTTAACATTGGGCAAAGATGTCAGGCAATCATAACAGTGGACGGTTACATTTAAGTTTTAGAGGAGAAGCAGAGGACAAAACCGAGCATTCAAGACAGGGTCAGAGACCGGGTGGGAAATAATCATTACTAGCATTATATGTGGGCCTAAGGGGAAATAATAATAAAAATGTATGCCAAGACCCCTTTAAACACCTTATCAGTGATTATGTTCCTCATGAAGTTTGCATTCTTATAGTATCTAGAAATGTTATCTAAAACAACATAATTAAGTTATAATTATTATGCATGAAGTTTTTCTGACCTCATATTTATTGAGTGACTTCATGAATTATTTGTATTTTAACGTATCTGCACCGCAGAATAATTTTAATTGAACTAGGAAAAAAAGCTGTTTAAAAAAAGTGAAAATCTTTCAAAAATCGAAATGGTGACAGTCACAGTACCTAAGTTAAACTCTTAGGTGTTCATTACAAAAAATTAAATGTCATTGGACATGATATGCATCAACAACCATTGTTAGGGTTGCCACTCATCCCGTATTTAATTTTTAAGCTTGTTGGATGACATCACTGCAAAATCATTCAAGATCATTCATTAGACCTTGATGTTCCATGGAAATTGTTATGGTAAGGGACCATCTGAAAAGTCTTCACATTGTGCTAAAATGTGCTAAAACTGTGGAAGGTGTGGTAAGGGACCGTCTGAAAGCTTCAATCACAACCCAAATCGTTGTATATTTTTTACAGAAACAATGAGACAGAAATATTAAGAGTTGAAGAGAATTTAAAGCGCAGTAAGCACAAAAACAATGAACTGTTTATAACATCTATGGCTTTTGGAGGATGATTGGCACTATATGTTTTTATTTTCTCAGTTATCTCTCACAATTCCTTTTGGAAATGCTGTTGTATCACCAGACAGATGGAGTTTTTTTTTATGACTGTATTTTTTATTCTGTCAGAATCCAGTGCTATAATTCACTGCTTCAATAACAGCAGTAAAAGCCTCACAAAATGCTTTCAATACTGGTACGGTTTTGGATTATGTTTTGTCATATTGATTTTGGCATCAATATGCAGTCACTTCAGTCTGTAATCGAAGCTATTTTTTTTGTGCTGTTGTGTTCTAGTGCCGACTTGCTCAAAAATGTACACGAGTACACGAATGCTGTAAGAGCATAAGCAAAGATAATGTTTTGAATTGAAAACAGCAGGGGGCGCTAGTAGGCCAGAAGTTCTGAATTACAGCTATAGACAAGGTGAAACAAAGCCTGAATAAGGATGTTTGTAGAACTTTGCGTCTCTAAATGAGTTTCAAACCACTGAGTTGAGCCAGCTCTGTGTGCGAATTAGCTGCATTAAGAGTGGAGTTCCATTACCATGGTTTTCACTGAATAGACAATTTCATTTTAAGATTGATAATGTTCATTGTTTATAGGCTGGTCTAGTTTAGAGGGCCTGGCAAGGAAACCAGCTAAAAGCAGCAAACCATGTTAAGTTATTTATTTATTAATTTTTTTTTTACAGGAGTGCAAAGCTCTATTTTAAATGAGCAATTTAAAATCTTCAGAGCTATCTCTCTATCTAGCCTTTGAATTTGTCAAAATCTCTCTGAGTGCTCTTACTTTCAAACCCTTCACACATTCTGCAAAAGCTTTCAACCAGTTTTCCGCATGATATCTCTGTTTCTGCTGTTTATAGCCTGTGGCAAAGGGCCCTAAAGGGAGAGTGTGAGAGAGGCTTTATTAGCACAAATTACAAGAGGCAGGATTGCCATTCTGAAGCTGGCTGATATTCCTGTCAGTAGATACCTGCCAGGGGGGTTTTCTCTGAGACAAAAGAGCCAGTGTCTCCTAAAAAAAACTGGATGAATAAGTAAATAAATGTACAGTAATAAAGCAAAAATGTTAATACGAAATAAGACATCTAACTGTGTCAATCATTATTTAGTAGTAACAATGTTCATCAGCAAAAGTATCGGATAAAGTTTTAGAGGGAAGCAGTGTCTCTTTTGGTTCTCTTGAGGACCTCAAAATATTTTCTCACGTACAAATGAAAATGTACTTCAAATGACTTGAAACATGAAATGGTTTGTGAGTAAGCCAATGTTTAGTGAGCACCAGCACCAGTCTAATTACAGCTGCACCTCTGTCCTGACACTATCATTACACCTGCTGATATTTTAAGTAATATTAACCTTTCAAGATATAATAAATTGTACTTTATTTTTCTCAGTGTTGTTATATTTTAATGAAACTTTATAACACTGTAAAGCATTTAATGGAAAGGAGGAGGCAAGAACCGGCTTGACAATATAAATAATAGTTTTAATATAAAACTGAGCAAAAGACACACACACACACGTATGGTCAGCTCACCGTAAACGATCTGTCTCGGCGCACCACAATACGGAGTCGACCTTTATCACTCTCAGAGGCTTAATTAGCCTGATAAGGGACCGGGTGTGCAGAATCACCACCCGGCCACGCCCTCCGCCCTGTCACATTAACAATGAAACAGAAATAATAAAAATAGGGGGATACTTCCTGTAACAGTGTAGTACCCCCCCCAAAAAAAAATCACTGTAAAATTTAAAAGAGAGGGAAAAGGCCAACCCGTAGCGGCAGTGGGAGAGAGAGTGGAGAGAGATGAAAAAACAAAACAACACTTACTTGACAGTTCTCTGGTCCTCGGCCACTCCTCCACCCTCTAACGGACGACAGCCGCGCCTCCCCAGGTGGAACGGAGGCAGTCCTCCAGCCTGGTGCGTTATCTGTGAACAGAAGGGGTCTCCCCCACACCTGGCAGCGGGTCTCCCGCTCCAGGTGGTTGGCAGCGAGCCCCTCCCCGCTCAACCCCTCCCCGTTTCAGCGGCTGGTAGGGGACTCTGCTGCCAGCGGCCCTGACCGCTCCAGGCGTTCAGTTAGGAGCCCCTTCTCCACTTCGCGGTTGGCAGCCTTTCCTACACTTCCAGGTGGCCAGGCTTCTCCGTCCCCCGGCAGACAGCCATGGCTGCTCCGTTGGGGTGGATGGTAGAAAACATTAATGAAAAAAATATGATTACCTTTGGCACAACGTTGTTACAGCTTAATCACAAACTGTTGATATTCAGAACACTTGCTTTACAACCCTAGAATTATTTGTTTTGCATCCAAAGATATTCAAGTCTGCGTATTAATGCCATTGGGCTTCATTTGATGCTACATCAAATGTTATTGAAGAATACAAGTCATAGCAATTCCCACATATGATATGAATATTAATTAAAATGAACTAAACGCATGTTTCATCAGGCTCTGGGCCCTTACAGCGTAGACAGCCTAATTAATTTTAATGAATTATAATAATGGGATCTAGTTTAGTTTTTTGTCTGATTGAGCTTTTCCTTGTTGAGGACATTATCGTGCCCCTTATGTTAACAGTTGCTGGTACGAGACCATTTGGTTTTAGGGGGCTGTATCTAAAAAACAAACTGCTAAAACCAACCTAATATGGTTTGCTGGTCTTATCTTATTTCCCAACCTGGTTAGGTTGAACTGGGTTGCTTGTTCAAGACTAGGACTCTCTCTATCTCTGTTCCCTTATCTTGTCCTCATTGTTTTGGGTAAATTAAAAGTAATTAAATGATGTTGGGGTATTAATAGAAATAAACACTGTGATGAACAGGGGGGTTATGATCTCTTCAAATAAACGCCATCAGATGAGTTACTGCAGAACTGTAGTCTGGGTTCATTGTGTTCAGGAATTAATTGCTATTTCAGAGCATAATGAATTATACTGCCTGTTTAGAGAACTTTTTCTCTCATGTTAATTGCCAATTGTGGTGATTGGCTCCCCTCCACAAATGTAAGAAGAATATGGCCTTAATTAGCTTCTGCTTTATTGAAACCTGTGTGTGTTTATGCTGGAATGAGACAGCAGAGTGCCTCACTGAACATGCAGCAATACTCATGTATTTGTGGGATGTGAGGAGTATATAATATGTGTGATGAGGAGTATTGTGTCAGATGTTAGCAGTAGTTTATCCATATGTGAGAAAAATTGTCTCAGAGGTGCAGAGAGTATTGTGTCAGAAATGTGTAGATTATTGTCTCAGATGTCTAGTGTATTGTGTCTGATGTCACAAGTGTTATGTCAAATATAAAACGAGTATTTTATTAGAGATGAGGAGTACAGTGTCTGAGATGTGAGAAGTATTGTGTCAGAGATGTTAAGAGTATTGTGTCAGAGCTGTGCGGAATATTGTGTCAGAGATGCCAGGAGTATTGTCTCAGATATCTAATGTATTGTGTCTGATGTCACAAGTGTTTTGTCAAATATAAAATGAGTATTTTATTAGAGATGAGAGAAAAACAGTGTTTGAGATGTGAGGAGTATTGTGTCAGAGATGCGAGGAGAATAGTGTCAGAGATGCTAGGAGAATTGTGTCAGAGATGCGAGGAGTATTGTGTAAGAGATGTTAAGAGTATTGTGTCAGAGATGCGAGGAGTATTGTGTCAGAGATGCAAGGAGAATTGTGTCAGAGATGCGAGGAGTATTGTGTCAGAGATTCGAGGAGAATTGTGTCAGAGATGCAAGGAGAATTGTGTCAGAGATGCGAGGAGTATTGTGGCAGAGATGCGAGGAGAATTGTGTCAGAGATGCGAGGAGAATTGTGTCAGAGATGCGAGGAGTATTTTGTCAGAGATGTGAGGAATATTGTGTCAGAGATGTTAAGAGTATTGTGTCAGAGATGTTAAGAGTATTGTATCAGAGATGTGAGGAGTATTGTGTCAGAGATGTTAAGAGTATTTTGTCAGAGATGTTAAGAGTATTGTGTCAGAGATGTTAAGAGTATTGTGTCAAAGATGTGAGGAGTATTGTGTCAAAGATGCGAGGAGTATTGTGTCAGAGATGTTAAGAGTATTGTATCAGAGATGTGAGGAGTATTGTGTCAGAGATGTTAAGAGTATTGTGTCAGAGATGTGAGGAGTATTGTGTAAGAGATGTTAAGAGTATTGTGTCAGAGATGCGAGGAGTATTGTGTCAGAGATTCGAGGAATATTGTGTCAGAGATGCGAGGAGTATTGTCTCAGATATCTAGTGTATTGTGTCTGATGTCACTAGTGTTTTGTCAAATATAAAACTAGTATTTTATTAGAGATGAGAGGAAAACAGTGTTTGAGATGTGAGGAGTATTGTGTCAGAGATGTTAAGAGTATTGTGTCAGAGATGTTAAGAGTATTGTGTCAGAGATGCAAGGAGAATTGTGTCAGTGATGCGAGGAGTATTGTGTCAGAGATGCAAGGAGAATTGTGTCAGAGATGCGAGGAGTATTGTGTCAGAGATTCGAGGAGAATTGTGTCAGAGATGCAAGGAGAATTGTGTCAGAGATGCGAGGAGTATTGTGTCAGAGATGCGAGGAGAATTGTGTCAGAGATGCGAGGAGAACTGTGTCAGAGATGCGAGGAGTATTTTGTCAGAGATGCGAGGAATATTGTGTCAGAGATGTTAAGAGTATTGTGTCAGAGATGTTAAGAGTATTTTGTCAGAGATGTTAAGAGCATTGTGTCAAAGATGTGAGGAGTATTGTGTCAAAGATGCGAGGAGTATTGTGTCAGAGATGCGAGGAGAATAGTGTCAGAGATGCTAGGAGAATTGTGTCAGAGATGCGAGGAGTATTGTGTAAGAGATGTTAAGAGTATTGTGTCAGAGATGCGAGGAGTATTGTGTCAGAGATGCAAGGAGAATTGTGTCAGAGATGCGAGGAGTATTGTGTCAGAGATTCGAGGAATATTGTGTCAGAGATGTGTAGATTATTGTCTCAGATATCTAGTGTATTGTGTCTGATGTCACTAGTGTTTTGTCAAATATAAAACTAGTATTTTATTAGAGATGAGAGGAAAACAGTGTTTGAGATGTGAGGAGTATTGTGTCAGAGATGTTAAGAGTATTGTGTCAGAGATGTTAAGAGTATTGTGTCAGAGATGCGAGGAGAATTGTGTCAGTGATGCGAGGAGTATTGTGTCAGAGATGCAAGGAGAATTGTGTCAGAGATGCGAGGAGTATTGTGTCAGAGATTCGAGGAGAATTGTGTCAGAGATGCAAGGAGAATTGTGTCAGAGATGTGAGGAGTATTGTGTCAGAGATGCGAGGAGAATTGTGTCAGAGATGCGAGGAGAACTGTGTCAGAGATGCGAGGAGTATTTTGTCAGAGATGTGAGGAATATTGTGTCAGAGATGTTAAGAGTATTGTGTCAGAGATGTTAAGAGTATTTTGTCAGAGATGTTAAGAGTATTGTGTCAAAGATGTGAGGAGTATTGTGTCAAAGATGCGAGGAGTATTGTGTCAGAGATGTTAAGAGTATTGTATCAGAGATGTGAGGAGTATTGTGTCAGAGATGTTAAGAGTATTGTGTCAGAGATGTTAAGAGTATTGTGTCAGAGATGCGAGGAGTATTGTGTCAGAGATGTTAAAAGTATTTTGTCAGAGATGTTAAGAGTATTGTGTCAAAGATGTGAGGAGTATTGTGTCAAAGATGCGAGGAGTATTGTGTCAGAGATGTTAAGAGTATTGTATCAGAGATGTGAGGAGTATTGTGTCAGAGATGTTAAGAGTATTGTGTCAGAGATGTTAAGAGTATTGTGTCAGAGATGCGAGGAGTATTGTGTCAGAGATGTTAAAAGTATTTTGTCAGAGATGTTAAGAGTATTGTGTCAAAGATGTGAGGAGTATTGTGTCAAAGATGCGAGGAGTATTGTGTCAGAGATGTTAAGAGTATTGTATCAGAGATGCGAGGAGTATTGTGTCAGAGATTCGAGGAGAATTGTGTCAGAGATGCAAGGAGAACTGTGTCAGAGATGCGAGGAGTATTTTGTCAGAGATGTGAGGAATATTGTGTCAGAGATGTTAAGAGTATTGTGTCAGAGATGTTAAGAGTATTTTGTCAGAGATGTTAAGAGTATTGTGTCAAAGATGTGAGGAGTATTGTGTCAAAGATGCGAGGAGTATTGTGTCAGAGATGCGAGGAGAATAGTGTCAGAGATGCTAGGAGAATTGTGTCAGAGATGCGAGGAGTATTGTGTAAGAGATGTTAAGAGTATTGTGTCAGAGATGCGAGGAGTATTGTGTCAGAGATGCAAGGAGAATTGTGTCAGAGATGCGAGGAGTATTGTGTCAGAGATTCGAGGAATATTGTGTCAGAGATGTGTAGATTATTGTATCAGAGATGTGAGGAGTATTGTGTCAGAGATGTCACTAGTGTTTTGTCAGAGATATGAGACTAGTATTGTATTAGAGATGAGAGGAGTAAACAGTGTTCAGAGATGTGAGGAGTATTGTGTCAGAGATGTTAAGAGTATTGTGTCAGAGATGTTAAGAGTATTGTGTCAGAGATGCGAGGAGTATTGTGTCAGAGATGTTAAGAGTATTTTGTCAGAGATGTTAAGAGTATTGTGTCAAAGATGTGAGGAGTATTGTGTCAAAGATGCGAGGAGTATTGTGTCAGAGATGTTAAGAGTATTGTATCAGAGATGTGAGGAGTATTGTGTCAGAGATGTTAAGAGTATTGTGTCAGAGATGTGAGGAGTATTGTGTCAGAGATGCGAGGAGTATTGTGTCAGAGATGTTAAGAGTATTGTATCAGAGATGCGAGGAGTATTGTGTCAGAGATGTTAAGAGTATTGTGTCAGAGATGCGAGGAGTATTGTGTAAGAGATGTTAAGAGTATTGTGTCAGAGATGCGAGGAGTATTGTGTCAGAGATGTTAAGAGTATTGTGTCAGAGATGCGAGGAGTATTGTGTAAGAGATGTTAAGAGTATTGTGTCAGAGATGCGAGGAGTATTGTGTCAGAGATGTTAAGAGTATTGTGTCAGAGATGTGAGGAGTATTGTGTCAGAGATGTTAAGAGTATTGTGTCAGAGATGCTGAGGAGTATTGTGTCAGAGATGTTAAGAGTATTGTGTCAGAGATGCGAGGAGTATTGTGTAAGAGATGTTAAGAGTATTGTGTCAGAGATGCGAGGAGTATTGTGTCAGAGATGTTAAGAGTATTGTGTCAGAGATGCGAGGAGTATTGTGTCAGAGATGTTAAGAGTATTGTGTCAGAGATGCGAGGAGTATTGTGTCAGAGATGTTAAGAGTATTGTGTCAGAGATGCGAGGAGTATTGTGTCAGAGATGTTAAGAGTATTGTGTCAGAGATGCGAGGAGTATTGTGTAAGAGATGTTAAGAGTATTGTGTCAGAGATGCGAGGAGTATTGTGTCAGAGATGTTAAGAGTATTGTGTCAGAGATGTGAGGAATATTGTGTCAGAGATGTTAGGAGTATTGTGTCAGAGATGTTAAGAGTATTGTGTCAGAGATGCGAGGAGTATTGTGTAAGAGATGTTAAGAGTATTTTGTCAGAGATGCGAGGAGTATTGTGTCAGAGATGTTAAGAGTATTGTGTCAGAGATGCAAGGAGAATTGTGTCAGAGATGCGAGGAGTATTGTGTCAGAGATGTTAAGAGTATTGTGTCAGAGATGCGAGGAGTATTGTGTCAGAGATGTTAAGAGTATTGTGTCAGAGATGCTAGGAGTATTGTGTAAGAGATGTTAAGAGTATTGTGTCAGAGATGTTAAGAGTATTGTGTCAGAGATGCGAGGAGTATTGTGTCAGAGATGTTAAGAGTATTGTGTCAGAGATGCGAGGAGTATTGTGTAAGAGATGTTAAGAGTATTGTGTCAGAGATGCGAGGAGTATTGTGTCAGAGATGTTAAGAGTATTGTGTCAGAGATTCGAGGAATATTGTGTAAGAGATGCGAGGAGTATTGTGTCAGAGATGTTAAGAGTATTGTGTCAGAGATGCGAGGAGTATTGTGTAAGAGATGTTAAGAGTATTTTGTCAGAGATGCGAGGAGTATTGTGTCAGAGATGTTAAGAGTATTGTGTCAGAGATGCAAGGAGAATTGTGTCAGAGATGCGAGGAGTATTGTGTCAGAGATGCAAGGAGAATTGTGTCAGAGATGCGAGGAGTATTGTGTCAGAGATGCGAGGAGTATTTTGTCAGAGATGTTAAGAGTATTGTGTCAGAGATGTTAAGAGTATTGTATCAGAGATGTGAGGAGTATTGTGTCAGAGATGTTAAGAGTATTGTGTCAAAGATGCAAGGAGTATTGTGTCAAAGATGCGAGGAGTATTGTGTCAGAGATGTTAAGAGTATTGTGTCAGAGATGTTAAGAGTATTGTATCAGAGATGTGAGGAGTATTGTGTCAGAGATGTGAGGAGTATTGTATCAGAGATGCGAGGAGTATTGTGTCAATGATGAGAGGAGTATTGTATCAGAGATGTTAAGAGTATTGTGTCAGAGATGCAAGGAGTATTGTGTCAATGATGCGAGGAGTATTGTATCAGAGATGTGAGGAGTATTGTATCAGAGATGCGAGGAGTATTGTGTCAATGATGAGAGGAGTATTGTATCAGAGATGCAAGGAGTATTGTGTCAATGATGTGAGGAGTATTGTATCAGAGATGTTAAGAGTATTATGTCAGAGATGTTAAGAGTATTGTGTCAGAGATGCGAGGAGTATTGTGTCAGAGATTCGAGGAATATTGTGTCAGAGATGTGTAGATTATTGTCTCAGATATCTAGTGTATTGTGTCTGATGTCACTAGTGTTTTGTCAAATATAAAACTAGTATTTTATTAGAGATGAGAGGAAAACAGTGTTTGAGATGTGAGGAGTATTGTGTCAGAGATGTTAAGAGTATTGTGTCAGAGATGCGAGGATAATTGTGTCAGAGATGCGAGGAGTATTGTGTCAGAGATGCAAGGAGTATTGTGTCAATGATGCGAGGAGTATTGTATCAGAGATGTTAAGAGTATTGTGTCAGAGATGTTAAGAGTATTATGTCAGAGATGCGAGGAGTATTGTGTCAGAGATGCAAGGAGTATTGTGTCAATGATGCGAGGAGTATTGTATCAGAGATGTTAAGAGTATTGTGTCAGAGATTTGAGGAGTATTGTATCAGAGATGCGAGGAGTATTGTGTCAATGATGCGAGGAGTATTGTATCAGATATGTTAAGAGTATTATGTCAGAGATGTTAAGAGTATTTTTATTAATAGTATTTTATTTTATTATTCCTCACATCTCTGACACAATACTCTTAACATCTTGGACACAATAGTCCTCACATCTCTGACCCAATATTTATCACATCTCAGACACTGTACTCCTCTCATCTCTAATAAAATACTCGTTTTATATTTGACAAAACACTTGTGACATCAGACACAATACACTAGACATCTGAGACAATAATCTACACATCTCTGACACAATACTCTCTGCACCTCTGAGACAATATTTCTCACATATGGAAAAACTACTGCTAACATCTGACACAATACTCAGGTATGTGAAGAGTATTGTGTAAGAGATGCAAGAAGTATTGTGTCAGAGATGTTAAGTGTATTGTGTAAGAGATGCAAGGAGCATTGTGTCAGAGATATTTGGAGTACTGTGCCGGGTGTCTAGAGTTTTGTGTCAGATGTCAGGAGTATTTTGTCAAATATACAAGGTGAATTTTATTAGAGATGTGAGGAGCTTTGTGCAAGTGATGTGAGGAGTATTGTGTCAGATTTCTAGAATATTGTGTAAAATATGCAAGGAGTATTGTGTCAGAGATGTGAGGTGTATTACGTCAGATGTGAGGAGTTTTTTGTCAGAGATGTGAGGAGAATTGTTTCAGAGATGTGAGGAGTATTATGTCAAATGTGAGGAGTGTTTTGACAGATATGCAAGGAATAATTGATGACATACCATTGAATTGTTTAAAAATAATGCGCACCCGAGGTGGTAATACAGTCACAACACGCAGCAGAGACAGTTTAAAGGGCTGGAGTAAATTAATCCACATATACCATATTATCACCCCTTAAGACATCATTCAGGGTTTTATCTCAAGACATTTTCTGGTTTTCGTCCCTAAAACGCTCTTGTGAGTGGACCTACTTTCTTCCACCACAAATTCAGCATCTTACTTTGATACAGCTCAAGCCTTCGTTACTAATTAAAAAATGTTACATTAGTACTAGTAACAGAGGCTTGCACTGCTTTATTGGAGCACTTACTGTAGTACCAAGTTAGTGCATGTGTGTGTGCATTTGTGTGTGAGTGAGTTTGTATTTGAGGGATCGAAAGAGAGAAACTCAGGAAATGAGATATCTTGCTTCTGGGATTACCTTTTTTCTCGTCAGAAGTAACATCGCTTCAAAATCGCCAAGATGTGTGTCGCTATATTCTCTTGTAAACCGTAATAACTTTTTCATCCCCACTGAAATGCAGGAGTGCACTGATCCTATTTGGAGGAGCCCCTCCTCTAAGCTGGTGTAAGAACAAGGCCTCTGTCTACCCACGGCTTACTAAAGTCATGACAGGGAGACTCTGCATTGTGGCCACATCCGTTCTCTCTGAGAGGGCCTTCTCGAAAATGGGACAAACAATTACTGAGAGAAGAAACCGCATCAGTGAGCATATGTGTGAGAGCCTGTGTGTGTGTGTGTGTGTGTGTGTGTGTGTGTGTGTGTGTGTGTGTGTGCGTGCACATTCATATGCGTGTGTGATTGTAAGTGCAGGGGAGATGAGGGAGTATGAAGGCTTTTTTTTACTGAAATTGAAATAAATTTAGGATATTTTAGACATTGTTTTGACATTCTTAACTGATTTACTTTAACCAATGTCTTTGTTTTAATTGGTTATTTTGTTGTGGTAACTGTAGGGTTCTTTGAAATAACTTAAATAATTTGACAAAGTGATATGGAACCATTTTGCGGTTATGGAGTGGTGCGGTGGTAGGTCTTGCCTCGACAGGGAGGAGCTCTACAAACACAGCGACCAGGGACAGAGGAAGATCTGTCCAAGGAGACGCGGGTCCGCTGACAGGGAGACCGTACTGTGGAAAATACATCAGAGTAGATATTGGAATAATCAGAACCAGTGGAGCATCTATTCCAGAGCAGGCAAGAAGCCTATGGTGGGTCTGGCTGCGAACTTCCTCCACTGAGTTCGGAGCCAGAAGGCCATGGAGGAAGGACACCCAGGGTCCGTGACTTGTGGACTCGACTGGAGGTATAGAGCACACGTATTCACCTCAGGGGAGGGGAAAGGCGCTATGTGCAAGCATACACCCGGCCAGCTTTTGTCAATGTATTACCGAATACTACGTGTTAGGACCTGTCAAAACGTGGGACGAGACCGGCTCAACCCGGAGATTGTAAAATCTTGCATTGCCCAGCCCCCCGCTCTGCAGATATCTACTAGAGAAGTGCCATTGGCAAGTCCCCACGAGGATGCCACACTCCTTGTAGAGTGTGCTCAAACCCACAGGGGGGTGGGCATGGCCTGGGTCTGGTAGGCCAATGCAATGGCGTCCAAGATCCAGTGGGCAAGCCTCTGTTTGGAGACAGCGTTCGCTTTCTGTTGTCCACCAAAGCAGACAAAGAGCTGCTCAGAGTGTCTAAAGCTTTGCAAACGATCCAAATAGGTGCTCATAGCATGCACCGGACACAGCAACACTAAGGCTGGGTCTGCCTCCTCTCGGGGCAGTGCTTGCAGGTTCATTAACTGATCCCTGAAGGGGGTCATAGGAACCTTTGGCACGTAGCCCAGTCGGGGTCTCAGGATGACGTGAGAGTCTAGCGGCTCAAACGGGGCTCCCCAAAGGCACGAGAAGACAATGGAGAGATCCCATGAGGGGAACCGGCATGGCCTAGGAGGGTTCAGCCTCTGGGCACCTCTAAGGAACCTGATGATCAAGTTGTGCTTCCCTAATAACTTACCGTCAACTGCATTGTGGTGAGCCGCTATGGTGGCTACATAAACCTTCAAGGTGGAGGGGGACAGCTGCCCTCCAGCCTCTCTTGCAGGAATGAGAGCACTGACCCGATTGCGCAACTCTGTGGGTCTTCAGATCAGGAAGAATACCAATTTGCGAATAAGCGCCACTTTAGGGCATAAAGCTACCTGGTAGAGGGATATCTGTGACGTTAGGGGAGTTCCGTGTACCCGTGGACCGCCCCACCCTCAAGGGTAGTGAGAGCGGACAAGTGAGGGAGTCTGTTTCGGGCAGTGAAAGGTGCCCTCCATGACTTCGTCAGCTCATCATGCACCTCCTGGAAGAAAGGAAACCCAGGAACCAATCGTCTAGCCACTAGGGCTGAGGGGGGAGGGAGGGTTCCAGTCCAGCCCGACACATACGGTGGCCCAGGTAAGCATAGCGGACAGCTAGTGTCGGCCTCAGACTGGGCCGGCACACCCGTAAGCACTAGCTCGGTCAAGTCCTTAGCATCGGAGTCCGCCAAGACGCTGTCCGATGCAGTGGTGAAACTCTCATCCAGCTTGGGGGCTCCGAGAGAGTCATCAGACTGGCCATAAGGCGAGCCGGTCTCATCTCGGAACAGGGGCAAACGAGCGTGCTAGGGAACGGGTGGTCCGCAGGGATTTACCCGCCGAAACCACGCACAATAAATTCCCAAAATCGCCCCCAGCGCTAGCCGCACCGGCCCTATATCTTTGGGTACAAGGCGCGATGTGGAGGGCGGCTAGAGTGGCTTTCCCTCGGAAGAAGGAGAGCCACGACAGCAACATTGCCCTGGTCATGTTCTCGCTGTGAGAACATGAGCCATCCACAAACCCTGCCTCTGTGTGATCTCTGCCCAGACATGACGACTGCATCCATGAATTACATAAAGACGGAAGGGTATCTTGAAAAAGATGCGTCTTTAAAAAGACCTTCAACATCAATGTGTGTACTCTTTTAGAGAAATAAATACCCTTTTAGAGGGCTTTCGAAGGGCTTTGAGGCGTAGTCTGCACTGGCGTGCAGAAGAAGAGAAAAGCCGCTGAAATGCGCCATATTTCCAACAGCGTATGCTCTTTTGAGGTGAGTGGAACAGCAGTGGATTTTACTCAGCTCGCTGAAACACAACCGCTCTGCTCCGAAGAAGAAATCTGTCTGAACAGACACATGCAAATTCTGTTCACCAATTCTTATTGGCATTTTCTCAAAGATAAGATGTAACAGAGGCTCTCAAGAGAGACCCCTAGTGTCATACATCGACACAACATCGAGTGAGTGACAGAAGGTGATCTAACCAATCAAAACAAATACAATCTGAACAACATAAAAGATTGTCACCATATCAAAGAAAAATATATAACAATGTGCAAAACTGCAGCATCCCACTTAAAACACTGAACAGGTCCCTCTTTTCTCTCTCTTCTTTATTGAGATGTTATAACCAGCAGCACACAGCAATGCTGACCATATTTTGCTTTTATGAGAGATTTGCATTCAGAAATTATAGCTACCTCACTTTCAAGGGGCTGCTGCGGTTTCTTCTCTCAGTAACTGTTTGTCCCGTTTTCGAGAAGACCCTCTCAGAGAGAATGGATGTGGTCACTATGCCGAGTCTCCCTGTCTTGACTTTAGTAAGCCGTGGGTATACAGAGGCCTTGTTTTTCCACCAGCTCAGAGGAGGGGCTCCTCCAAATAGGATCGGACCTGCTGAGGGATTCCTCCGTGCTGCATCCCCAGTTGCTCTCTTGTCAAACAGCATTCAAACAGCAGATGTTTGTAAATCTTTGATTATGCATATCTTATTTTTTGTATATATTTTTATAAATAGATTAGACTCTTATGCTATGCTCCCAACATTCACCTAAAAGAGCCGGTTCTTAGAGCCGACTCGTTCGTGAACGACCCATCACTAACAGAGTAGAGTAGTTTGACAGTATTGTGTCAAAGATGTGAAGAGTATTTTGAAAGAGATGTGTGGAACACTGTGTCAGAGATGTGAGGTGTGCTTATGCAAGATGTGGTCCAGTATTTATGAGAGATGAAAGGAGTCTTCTGTCAGAGTACTGAGGAATATATTGGAGTTTTTGGTCAAATGTAGGAGGTGTGAGGTGTGTTTTGTGGGATGAGAGTATTTCATGAAGGATGTGGGGAGTATTTTATCAGATACATTTATTATTTTATGAGAGATGTAAGGTGTGTTTTATAGAGATTCTGGGAGTGTGGTGTCATAGATGTAATAAGGATTTTACAATTTGTGTGAGATGTGAGGAGTATTTATGAGTAATTTATTGTTTCAAATGAGAGGAGTATTTTGTGTGAGATGTGAGGAGTAATTTCATTATAGTGCTGCAGTTGTATCTGCTGATTGTGTCTTGAGCATGTGAAAGATGGATGAAATTTGTCTATATTTCTATATATATATATATGTCTTATGTTATGTGGACAAAATTAGAAAAAGACAAGAGTGTGATGTGTTTTCTGAACAATTTAAAATAGGCTGCAGCATTTGCATATATCTGTAAGTGTATATTGCTTGAAAATGTTCTACAGAGTATAACACAAGAGAGTAACACAAGGTCAAACTGATTTGTAACAATGGAAATATGCTCTGCAAGTCTTATTTTCACCCTTGACATCCTGTTGTCAGTTACTCAAGCCAAAAGCAGAAACAGCAGTGAAATAATGAGACCATCATGATCTTTATTATCTCTAGAAGTTCATTAACACATTTATAATGTGTCTCTCCACTGAGCACACACACACACACACACACACACACACACACACACACACACACACACACACACACACACACACACACACACACACACACACACACAATGTCTAAAGCTTCGTAAATGCCTTAAATTGTCCCAAATGAATCCGTCTATTGTGATAGGCAGCCCAAACTCAAAGTTTAACGAACCACATAATGAAACCAGAAGAGAGAACATGTTGTTTGTGGGTAACACACAGCCAATTCTGACCAAATCAGTCTCTTAATAGTTTGTAAGAATGGGAGATTAGGGATAGGTAATTGGTCTTTACCAGTGCTGGGTAGATTACTTCATATTTGTAATCCAGTACTCATTACAAATTACATGACTTCAATTTAAATTAGTAACATAATCTCTTGGATTATTATTATTATACATTTTATTTGGGGGGTTAATGTAATTACTTTTTTATTACCTCTGACCTTATTTTTGTTTATTTGATATCATAAGTATTTGTGTAGGATAATCTATACCATTTTGACAATGTTGTTTATATGCATTATAGAAAACTATTCATAAATCTTTCTCACCATTTCTCAGTATAAGGCACAATAAAAACTTACAGGGTTATGAAACACAAAAACACATTTAAACTGATATGTCTGTTTTGTCAAAGGCAGAAAAAGAAGGTGTCAAAATGTTTGATATAAAAATATTTTTTTTTGGCTTGTCATCCATGTCTGAATTTTATTTTTGACTTTCAGAATCACTCATATATTAAGGTCTCTGGATTTGATTTATACATTTTATTTCACAGTTCTACATTCAGCAGTGTTATATAATTAGAGCTGTTAGAATTAATGTGTTAACGCTAATGATTAATTATAAAAAGTTTACTGCATTAATTTTTCTTAATTGCGATACCATTAATACACCATAAACAAACATAAACACTTGTTGGGAGAGTGGAACCTTTGTAATGTGTCTGCCTGAAGACGCTGTAATGTTTTCAGGAATGAGGCTTCCCCTTCTGCTCTAAGCTCTACATCTAAAAGCATTGCTGTTGCAGCAATCCTACTGCGCATTACCAGAGGCTTTCTCACTTCTCTGCACGCCAGTGCTGTCCACGCCCCGGGTGTTCTATTTGCTCTTTTAGGTTTTCCTAAAAGAGCAAATAGACCTCTAAAACAGTTTATTACCTCTAAAAGAGTAAACACATTGGCATTGAACGTCTTTTTCAAGATGCCTTTCTTCCTTTGTGTAGTTTCTGGATGCGGTAGATATCTCTCCAATTTTGACGGTCATATATGCTGCCTCATGTGTATGGGCTGCTGAGGCACACTGAGGCAGTGTTTATGAATGGTTTATGTTCTCATTGCGAGAGCATGACCATGGCAATATTGCGGTCGCAGCTTTCCTTCCTTAAAGGAAACGCAAGTCCAGCCACCCCCCACGTCGTGCCTTTTTCCCACAGGATTGAGGCCACCTGCCCCCCTGCATGCTCGTTTGCTTCCATCCAGGCTCGATGTGAGACCGGCTCGCCACACGGCCAGTACGATGTCTCCTTCAGACCCCCCGAGCTGGATGAGAATATAGCCGATGCATCAGAGACACATTACAAAGACTGTGAACTGTGAAGTACTGAATTGTGGAGTTAGACCGTTAAACAGTTTTGCACCATTGCTGTGTTCAGGATTCTTTTTGGTAGGGCTAAAACGGTGGCTCGATGACGCACTGGAGCCACTGAGCTCCTGGCCCCGCCCCTACTGTCGATGACGCACTGCAGCCACTGAGGCTTGCCCCTCCTGTAACAATATGACTAGAGCACATTCGCATCAGTTTGCCGCTCAATCACGAGTTACTGTCAGTACTAGTTACAACAGCCTACAGTTTGCTAGCTAGCAAAGTCATCGACTACCATCGTTTAAGTACGTACGTTTCCTTTTTGTGTAACGCAATATTATGTTTACATTGTTTTAGCTAACACATGCTGTTTTGCCTTTGTTACAGTACACACTGAGGTTAAGCAATGTTGCTTGTAACGTTACATGTATAAATGTAATTAGCTACTTACAGTAGTTAGCCAAAGCTTTACATCTAGAAAGACTAAACAAAACATAATGATGTATATAGGTTGTGTAAATGATTTTGTTTGTCCGAACAATTATGCTGCTAGTTCAGTTCACAATGTAGCTACAGTGGCTAGCAAGTGTTAGCTAACACGTGCTGTGTTGCTACTGTACTTCTAGGATTTAAGGGGATTATGATGAGTTCTATTTCTCTGAACTGTTGTACTTTGTATGTTTGAGGACAATGCTGTGTTCACTTGAAACACTACACTGAATGAATACATTTTATGTTTAACAATTTCACTGTTCCACATTTGGCTGTTCAGTTTTTCCCCACAGCATAGCTACTGTATATTCCTAATGTTAACAATGTGGTTTTGTTCACATTTTCTTTCAGATACCTTGACCAGAACATAACCAGTTATCTTCACCCAAGAGACCTACTGTTGGACAATTGTTTTGGCTTTAAAGGTAAATGCATTGTTAGTAACAATGTCTAGTTACAGGGCCAAAAGGAGAAGAATATTGAAAGGAGTTGAGAGGGACAAACAGGAAATTGAAGCTGCAAACAATGCTCTACTTGCTGTTATTCCCGACTTTGACACATTAAATCCTCCTGTTAATGAACATCACCATGGAATGGCTACAAAAAGCCATGGACAAACTGTAATCCCTGAAGCACAGGAAATAACTGTTGATGAGGTATATGAACCTAGTGAAATGTTTTCCTCAAGCACAGAAGATAGTGAAGAGGAAGGGGATTGCCTAAGGACACAATTGGAGGGTGGGCTATTGACAACATGATCCCCCATGTGGCACTTGGTAAGCTTTTAACCATTTTGTCCAAGGATCATCCAACCCTTCCTAAAGACCCAAGAACCCTTCTGAAAAGAGTGACTTGTGTTAAAACAACCGAACTCTCAGGTTGTGTATACCAACAGTCTGGAATTGAAAGTGGAATATTATCGCAGTTGTTAGTGTCTCCTGAATTGCAGAAGTTGACGTCAGTTTCAATGCAAGTTAATGTTGATGGACTTCCACTTTTCAAAAGCTCAAATGCCCAGTTCTGGCCAGTTCTTGGTTTAATTGAGCAATACGTGGGTAATGTCCAGCAAAACTTTTTGAATCCTTTTGTAGGAGAGGCACAGCGACTTGAAACGGAAGGAGTTCTGTTTGAAGGGAGAGCACTTCCTTTCAAAATATCAACATCCATCTGTGACGCCCCTGCTCGTGCACTTGTTAGAAATGTGAAAGGTCACAGTGGATATTATGGGTGTGACAAGTGTGTTCAAAAGGCGGTACAGGATGACCTTTCCTCAAACAGATGCTACTCTGAGATTAGACAATGCAGTCTGTGATGAACTTTCTGATGACAGTCATCAGTGTGGAGAAACGCCATTGGCATTGTTGTCTGTTGGTTTGGTCACCCAGTTCCCACTGGATTATATGCATCTGGTATGCCTTGGAGTGACAAGAAAGTTGTTGCATCTTTGGCTAAAGGGACGGCGGCTGACAAGATTTTTGCCCAGCATGGTAAAAGAGCTCTCCAGAGTACTCCTGACCTTCACACCTCATGTTCCGTGCAAGTTCAACAGGAAGCAACGATCCATGGAAGATGCTGATTGTTGGAAAGCTACAGAATTCAGGCAGTTCCTCTTGTACACTGGACCAGTCAGCTTAAAAGGCCTTGTAACAACTCAAGTGTACAACCACTTCATGCTGCTTTCAGTTGGCATCAACATCCTACTGAATGTGTCCCTGTGTGCTGACCTCGCAGACTATGCACACGAAATATTGGTTCTCTTTGTTGATCACTGCAGCAAGCTTTATGGAAAAGAACATGTGACATACAACATGCATGGATTGGTGCACCTCAGGCAAGATGCCAAAAAGTATGGTGTCCTTGATAACATCTCATGCTTCCCATTTGAAAACTTCCTTGGGCACCTGAAGAAACTGTTGCGCAAACCTACACAACCACTGGAGCAGGTTGTTCGCCGATTGTCGGAGAGAAGCCAGCACAGAAGAACAAACATCTCCAAAACAAGGTCCTTGAGGGAGCACAACCATGGACCACACCTCAATGGTCTTTCTGTGAAAAAGCAGTATGAGGAGTGTTACTTTCAAGACTTTGTTGTGAAACGTTCAGAGGGAAACAACTGTGTCCTGCTGGAAAATAAGGACATAGTTGTTATACAGAATGTAGTCATTGATGAAATGGACAACACAAGAGGTTCCGGAACATGGTCGATTTCTTTACTTACCCAGTGGAATCTTCCAAGCTAGGCATATTTCATTTATATGGCCTATCAGATACACTCCGCTTTACCTATATAGCAAATGTGCAGAAGAAATATTATCTTCTTCCTTGCCCAGATGGAAAGGCTGGTTTTCCGTTGATCCACTTGTAAAAATGCCACTTTTTTGGAAGGGGTGAGAATTTATGTTATTGATTTTGCCTGGAAATTAATCAAAATGTATACTTTATGCTAATCTTTCTTCTATTTTAGATGTTGTTTGCCATTGTTCAGTTTATCAATGAGGAGGATCTGCCATTTGCAGTGGTTCCGCAAGTGTGGCTCAGCAATGACATGTGCTATTGGTCCCCATTTAACCTCCGCAAAAAAGACAAAGGAAACAATTTAGCCATCCGCTGTACGTCTCCACACTGCACCTGGGAGAAACATCATTTTAAATTTATGAAGGGAGCAGGTAAATGGGTCTGACTTGTGCATTTGATTTTCCTGCATTTCATCTGTGTAATTTCTTGGTCTGTTTATGGTGGATACTGACTCTTTCATTCATTATTCCCTGGTCTAGAATCTTGGCAAGAGGCGATGAGATATTTGGTGCACTTCCAAACAGGTTCCAGCGTTGAAACGACGGATGATGACAAGAAGGGAAAGCGAAAGAGAATCTCAACTTCCAAGTACAGACCCCAGGCCTCTTCTGATGAAGAGGAGTCTAGTCTTCCAGAAGCACCAGCAGTGCTGTCATTTCAGCAACTTCTTTTGAGCTTTGAAAACATTGTTCCCGGTAACGAGGTTTCAGTGCTGCCGATGATCCAAAAGATGCATAGATTCCAGAAAACCAGGAAAATGTTGAGCCATCTGTAGATTTCAGAGCTGGTATGTAAAATGTATTGCTGTGATGTTTGATTTGTGATCCTGCCACTAAACTATACACTTTGTTAGATTTTCTCTTTCTCAGAACCAGGTTTCTCCCCAGTAATCCAGACTCCACTTCACAGAGCCAAGAGTTTGAGTTATGTAATTTGTGACTTTTTTTGTCTTGGAAACTATTGCTTCTATTTAAGATGAGTAATCTTTTAATCATCATCTGTTTTTCATTAGGACACTTGACGGGTTACGTCCATGTCTCGATTTTGCCCCAACACCGACCCTTTCTATGGTTCGCATTCAAGGGCCAGGCATACCAGTACAAGGTCCTCCCCTTTGGCCAGTCCCTGTCCCCTCGCGTCTTCACGAAGGTTGGGACCAGGTGCTCGGGCACCTCAGCCGTTTAGGGCTTCAGGTCAACTGGGAAAAGAGCGAGATCTTCACCCCACTCTGCCATCAGTTATTCAACCCTTGGACAGACCTCTGTTTTCTGTGGACAGGAGTCCCCCTATAGCAGGTGTCCAGATGCATAGTGGTCACCACAGATGCCTCCAAACAGTGTTGGATAGGGTCCCCTTGTGTCACTACAATCAACACAATGTTGAGTGAGTGACAGAAAGGGAATGTCTAGGTTACTAGTGTAACCCCCGTTCCCTGGTGGAGGGAACGAGACATTGTGTCCCCCTTGCCACAACACTGTAGCAAGCCGCTGTAATGGCCGAACCTTTTTTCTCGGCTCCTCAGAAACTGACTGAATAGATGCACGATCCCCGCCTTTTATACCCGTATGTCCTGGGGCAGGACATGCAAATTCGGTTCGGCAATTTTTCATTGGCCTTTTTCATATTCAGAGGTATCCGAGGCTCCCGAAAGATGCTCCTTGTGTCACTACAATCGACACAACATCTCATTCCCTCCATCAGGGAACGGGGGTTACACTAGTAACCTCGACGATCTATGTGCAGGCTTTTAATAAAGAACTCAAAGAAATAAACTCAAAACTCAAAAACAGAACAAATCCATGAAAGCAAGACAACTGAAAAAGACAGAGAGAACACGAGGGCAACACAAGAACATGATACACAAGAACTAATGTGGTTAGCGACCTCTAGTAGCTGCTAGGAAGAATGTCCAATGTGTAACAAAGCCCCCCATCTAAGGAGTGTATCCTGACGCTCCATAACACATAAAACAAAACCATCAACAACAAAAACATTGTTCATGGGGAGCGGAGACTCAAGGGGAGGAGACGCAGGAGGCAGGCGCTCCAGAGATGGAGCCACAGGAGGCAAGGTTTCAGGGGGTGGAGCCGCGGGAGGCAGAGGCTCCGGAAATGGAGCCACATGATGCAAGAGTTCAGTTGGCAGAGCTGCAGGAGGCAGAGGCTTCGCAGATGAAGCCACAGGAGGCAAGGGTTCAGGTGGCTGAGCTGCAGGGAGCAGAAGCTCAGGGGTTGGAGCCGCATGAAGCGGAGACATAGGGGCAGAGACACAGGGAATGGAGACACAGGACAGTGATCATACTGGAAGTGGGTGGCTGCTGGGCACTGAACAGACTGGTAGCTTGTATCTGACAGGTGCTGACCACTGGATTGAGCAACAGACTGGTTGACAGCTGCTGGGGGACTGAACAGGATCATTGATGGTCCCATGTGATCAGACTGGCTCATGGAAAGCCTCAGGGAACTGGAGAGGCTCGTCGACAGCCTCTGGGCTTCAGGCATTGGCTCTGGAATGGTCGAGGCTTCAGGCACTTGTTCTGGGACTGACGAGGCTTCAGGCACTGGCTCGTTGACCGTGGCTAGTATGGGCGCTGGCTCGTTGACCATGGTAAGCATGGACGCTGGCAGCGGCATGGGATTACTGCCACACCCCACAGTGTAAGAGTAGAATGTGAGCCTCAAAGCAGAGTCAAGGAATTCGACCAAGGAATGTTCACATCTGAACATTCAGACAGGTTTTCACATGCTCATTAAATCTGAACTGATAGCAGTCCTTGAAAAAAATATCTCTCCAATTGAAATCCTGAGCGTATATTGCTCGATGGTATCGAGGTATTTTTCAGCCTACATAAGGTGCATTGTAATTTCTACTGAAGCACACAAAGTCTTATCACCAAAATGCAGAAGGAGACGTTTAACAGAAAATCTCTGTCTCTCTCTCTCTTTCTCTCTCTCTCCCCCTCCCATGTGTCCTGCATTGTCCTGCAAAACCACACCATCTGTCCTGCAACAGAGCAATAACAAGGTGGTTAACCCACATGAATACCACAAACCGATTTGGCCAACAGAATTAGCAATTCATATTTTATTTGTTGTAATTTTTTACAACACCTTAACAATTCAACATTTCAATTAAAGATACACTATGGAACTTTTTGCCCTCTAGCGGTTAAAAAATAAAACTGCATGCGTTTTGAGGAAGAACATTGTTTTAGTTGTGCTTCGGCTCTGCTCCTCAGCATGGATGAATGTGGATTGAGGCACCGGTGTACACTAGATATAGGACATCTTATCGAGCGAATGGACAAATAAATAATGAAAGAAAGGAAAAGATGGATATCCGAAAACATGTAATCTGTGCAGGTAAGTGCCATATCTTATGCTGTTGTTTTGACTTAATGGATACATTGATGTTTTGACATCAACAACATTACAAAAGTTAGGCAATGTTTGTTAACATTACACATAACGATTGCTAGTCTGATAAAGTCAAATGTTGTGAAGTTTTTATAACTGCAGGATATATTGGCCAAATAGACCACGGCAGTAACTAATTTATAGATTGTCATTGTTACCAACCAGTGGTCAACATAATTTCAAGACTCACATGTCCTTGGCAAGCCTAGGACTATTTAAATTATTTATATAAATTATTGCCGTTATAAAGAAAAATACACATGTGTGCTAGGAAGTGAAATGTTCTTCACCAATTAGAGTATAATTATTGTATTTCACTACACACACACAGAGACGAGTGTGTGTGTATGTGTTTAAATAACTATACATAAACCATATCAATAGAATATCTTACCTGTTGAGAAAAAAGCCATCTCTGTGTCTTTTTTAAATACTTTCAGATCTTGGAGTTGTCGCCACCTCTGAAAAGTCAAGCCGATGTTGATTCTGGTTTTATTACAGACTTTGTCGCTTTTCCTTTTTGCTTGTAGACTCTGCTCTGTTCTGGGTTTCTCTGTATTTACAACCGGTGATTCCACAGAGGTTTGCTGTTTTAAATGATCCATGGTCAATTTTTTCTCATTCATCGTCCACACACATGCTAAAGTAGCCTTATTTTCTCTGTGTACGGATATGATGTAAACAGGCATGGGCGAATGATTTATGTATGCAATTTCCATCCAAAGAAAATATGATGCTATTGGAATTTTTGTTTGGAGACTATAATTGACAAAAAGCATTCTAATTTAAGACAAATTTTAAACCAACTGTAAGGGGGGTTAAAGGAAAGGAGGTGATATTATAAATAATATAAATAATATTTTAATTAAATAAAAAGACAAACACATACAGGTGTCGGTCATCTGTCCGTAAATCTCTCTCTCTCTCTCTCTCTCTCTCTCTCTCTCACACTGCAGCTTCCAGTTGGCCTCTAGTCCTCGTAGTCCTAGTAGCCCTCCACCCTGCCACACCAACATACACTGGCGGCCAAAAGTTTGGAATAATGTACAGATATTGCTGTTTCGGAATGAAATTGGTACATTTATTCACCAAAGTGGCATTCAGCTGATCACAAAGTATAGTCAGAACATTACTGATGTAAAAAATAGCACCATCACTATTTGTCTTAACAGACAAAGGAAAACTGGCTCTAACAAGGACAGAAAGAGATGTGGAGGGCCCAGATACAAGTCAAGTCAAGTGGTTTTTATTGTTGTTCAAACATATACAGTTAGTACAGTACACAGCGAAACGAGACGACGTTCCTCCAGGACCACGGTGCTACATAAAAACAACATGAGACTACACTGACTAAATAACATCTCTACATAAAGTGCACGTGCACTTGTGCAAAAAAGTATGGGACAGTACAATAAATTACTAAAAGGAACAAGACAATAGGCACAGTAAGAGACAGTGCAGTGCCGACCAGTACACATTTGTAATCTGAGTAGTGCAAAAAGATGACACTTTTTAAAATGCCAAATGTAAACATAACATACTATGAAATAGTGTTCTATGGACACAGCAGTTATTGAGGTAGCAGTGACAATGAGTTAAAGTGCAACTCTGGACATGTGCAAAAGTTGGATGGTGTACAGGTGTGCGTGTGTGTGTGTGTGTGTGTGTGTGTGTGTGAGTCCAGTTTCTGAGTATTGAGGAGTCTGATGGCTTGGGGGAAGAAGCTGTTACACAGACTGGCCTTGAGGGCCTGTTAGGAATATATTAGATCTAGTCGCGATCTCCAATTCCCCGGTCCCCATTTTCTGTGTTCGTGCCCAGTGAGGTGCAGTCGTGAGTCTGTGTCTCTGAAGAATTCACGAAGGAAGTAGAAGGAACCACATCACAGACAGTGTCTATATTCAATCTACTCAACGTTTATTACAGCAAGCATGTTATTTATATTGTCATGAGACAAAGAACAGCCAATAGTAAAGTGACGACAAGGCTCTTATGACAGAGGAGGTGAAACTGGGTACACCGAAGTGATAAAGGAACATGACCATATACAGATGTCCCAGATGGTTTACTACTTATAGAGCTGACCCATTCAACTCACGAAAATAAGCATGCGCCTCAAAATACGGAACACCAAAAAGAGGAATTTAAAGAAGAGGATCAGACCGCAATAATTAACGGCCATGCACACCTTGAGGCATGTGGCAAGCCTCTGGGGTCAACTGAACACACATACACACAGAGCAAAAAACACAAAGCAGAACATTATGTATAATTTCATATTTTCTCATTTCTCACAGGGCCCGAATGCTTTGGTACCTCTTGCCAGATGGCAGGAGGGTGAAGAGTTTGTGTGAGGGGTGTGTGGGGTCTTCCACAATGCTGATTGCTTTGCGGATGCAGTGTTTTGTGTAAATGTCTTTGATGGAGGGAAGAGAGACCCCGATGATCTTCTCAGCTGTCCTCACTACCCTCTGCAGGGCTTTGTGGTCCAAAAAGGTGCAAGTCCCAAACCAGTCAGTCACGCAGCTGCTCAGGATGCTCTCAATAGTCCCTCTATAGAATGTAGTGAGGATGGGGGTGGGAGATGTGCTTTTCTCAGCTTTCAAAGAAAGTAGAGACACTGCTGGGCTTTCTTGGTAATAGAGCTGGTGTTGAGGGACCAGGTGAGGTTCTCCACCAGGTGAACACCAAGGAATTTGGTGCTCTTGACAGGGGCAGCTGGGTCTTAATGTGCCTCATGACGAGCCTCTCAAAGCACTTCATGATGATGGGTGTGAGTGCGACAGGATGGTAGTCGTTGAGGCAGGACACTGAAGACTTCTTTGGCATGGGGACGATGGTGGGGGACTTGAAGCACGTTGGAACGACGGCGCTGCTTAGACAGATGTTGAAGGTGTCAGTAAGAACATCTGCCAGCTGGTATACACATCCTCTGAGGACTCTGCCAGGAATGTTGTCTGGTCCAGCAGCCTTCCGTGCCTTACGTAGAGTTTTCCTCACATCAGCCGTGGTAAGACAGAGCACCTGGTCATTGGGAGGAGGGGTGGTCTTCCTAGCCACCATGTCGTTCTGAACCTTAAACCGAGCGTAGAAGTCGTTCAGCGCATCTGGAAGGGAGGCATCTTTGTCACAGACAACTGATGTTGTCCTGTAGTTGGTGATGGCCTGGATGCCCTGCTACATGTGCTGCTTGTCACCGCTGTCCTGGAAGTGACTGTGGATTCTCTGGGCGTGTACTCACTTTGCCTCTCTGATGGCCCGGGACAGTTTGGCCCTCGCTGTTCTTAGGGCTGCCTTGTCACCTGCTCTGAAGGCGGAGTCTCGTGTCCCCCCCGCTGGGGGGGATGTAAACTCCGGTTATAATGACAGTGGTGAATTCCTGTGGTAACTAAAAAGGTCTGTATATAACAGTCACAAGCTCCACCAGTGATGAGCAGTAGCTAGAGACTAGCATAGAGTTCTTACACCATTCCGTGTTGATGTAAACACACAAGCCACCACCGCGAGTCTTTCCGCACAGAGCTGCATTTCTGTCGGCATAAACGAGGCGAGCCCGTCTAGCTGAATGGCGGCATCCGGTACTCTGTCGCTGAGCCACATCTCCATGAAAACAAAGACGCAGCAATCTCTAAACTCATGCTGCATTCTACTGGAGTCGGATGTAGTCCAGTTTATGGTCCATGGAGCAAACATTTGAGAGCAGGGTAGACGGGAGAGCCTGCCGGCTAGGGTTTGTGTTTAGCCTAGCATGGACCCCTGCCCTCTTGCCACGCTTCCACTTCCTCGTACACTGCTTAAGACGTCCTCTCCCCCGGCCACCGGCATCAGGTGATGTCGAGGACTGGAGGCCTGGTCTCCACAGCAAGCTACAGGTCCTCCTGTAGATCATCATGCAGCTTGGTTGTTGCATGAGTCTTATATTTGAGCAGTGTCTGGTGATGGTAAACACGAACAATGGTTGCTCCGATGTCCATGTGCCGTAAAAGTTGGGCTAAGTAACAAAAATAGCAACCTTTTGGATCCGGAGTGGCCGCTGCGTGCTACCGCGTCACCATCTTGGATCATTAGAATCAACTATATAAAGATACAACTAAACAAGAGGGAAAAGAACATCAAACTCTCTAGTTTGAGAAAAACCCTTTTTTTCAAGACACTGTAAAAATCCAAATAACTTTACAGATCTTTATTGTAAAGGGTATAAACAAGGTTTTCCATGCTTGTTCATTGAACCAAAAACCATTAATGAACATGCACCTGCGGAATGGTCGTTAAGACACTAACAGCTTATAGATGGTAGGAAATTAAGGTCACAGTTATAAAAACAGACCTTTCTACTGACTCTGAAAAACACCAAAAGAAAGATGCCCATTGTCCCTGCTCATCTGTATGAACGTGCCTTAGGCATGCTGAATGGAAGCATGAGGACTGCAGATGTTGACAGGGCAATCAATTGCAATTTCCGTACTGTCAGATGCCTAAGACAGCGCTGCAGGGAGACAGGAAGGACAGCTGATCATCCTCGCAGTGGCAGATTATGTGTAACAACACCAGCACAGGATTGGTACATCCTGTAGGACAGGTACAGGATGGCAACAACAACTGCCTGAATTACACCAGGTATGCACAATCCCTCCATCAGTGCTCAGACTGTCCGCAGTAGGCTGAGAGAGGCTAGACTTAGGGCTTGTAGGCCTGTTGTAAGGCAGGTCCTTTCCAGACATCACTGGCAACAACATCGCCTATGGGTACAAACCCACCTTCGCTGGACCAGACAGTTGTGGCAAAAAGTGCTCTTCAATGATGAGTCGTGGTTTGTGTGGTCAGATTCACGTATTATTGAAGGAATGAACGTTACACTGAGGCCTGTACTCTGGAGCGGGATCAATTTGGAGGTGGAGGGTCATAACGGTCTGGGGCGGTGTTTCTCAGCATCATTGGACTGAGCTTATTGTCATTGCAGTCAATCTCAAAGCTGTGCTTTACAGGGAAGACATCATCCTCCCTCATGCGTTACCCTTCCTGCATGCTCATCCTGACCCTCCAGTGTTACAATGCCACCAGCCATACTGATCATTCTTTGCATGATTTCCTGCAGTCTTCTGCCATGGCCAGCGAAGAGCCCAGATCTCAATCCCATCGAGGATGTCTGGGACCTGTTGGATTGGAAGGGGAGGCTTAGGGCAAATCCCCCAGAAATGCCCTGGAACTTGTAAGTGCCTTGTTGGAAGAGTGGGGTAACATATCAAAGCAAGAACTGGCAAATCTGCTTCTTTTGACCCCCCCCCCCCTTTGTTCAGGGACACATTATTCTATTAATCACACGTTTTTGTAACTTGTTCAGTTCATGTCTTAGTTGTTGCATCTTTTTATGCTCATACAAATAATTACACATGTTTGCTGAAAATAAAAGCAGTTGAAAGTGGACATTTATTTTTTTGCTGAGTATAGATGCCTCACATGTCCTCAGCTGCCTGCTTCATTGAATTCTACCCGCTCAACATCAGTTTCATATACAACAGCATAGAGAACACTGAGGGGTCCAGGGCTTATGGAAAGTATTGCAAAGAAAAAGCTTTGGAAACAGAAAAACAAAAAGAAAAGTTAGAATGGGCAAAGAAACAGACATTGGACAATAGATAATTGGAAAAGAGTGTTATGGATCTTAACCCCATTCCGCTTTTTGGGATCAACCACATCTATGGCAAGTGCTACAGGATGCGTGGGGTGAAATGTCACCTGAGTATCTGGAAAAACTGACAGCTAGAATGCCAAGGATCTGCAAAGCTGTCATTGCTGCAGGTGGAGGATTTTTTGATGAGAATTATTTTTTTTTTTTATTATAATAGTATATTTTCACATTAATAATGTCCTGACATTGTGATAGTTAAATGCCACTTTGGTGAATAACAGTACCAATTTCTTTCCATAAGAGCTAAATGTACATTATTCGAAACTTTTGGCCACCAGTGTATATATATATATATATATATATATAATTATATAAATAATGAGAATACACGGAGAGCCTGTAAAGCCTCCTGTTTTTCAAAAGACCCCAGCAATCTTAAATGTGTCTCTTCTACGGTTTAGAATAGATCGTAATTAGGAAGATCACGGCTACTAGTTATGTAAACCTGCACTGCAAAAAATGATTTTCTAGACAAGTATTTTTGTCTTGTATTCCTGTCAAATTATCTAAACTTTCTTAAAACACGATTTATTTACTTGTCAAGCAAAATGGGATAAGATATTAAGTCTTGTTTTAAGATAAATCTATCTAAATTTAGTGAACTTTAGACTCAAAACAAGAAAAAAATCTGCCAATGGGATAAGCAAAATAAACTTGTTTTCCTTTTAAATTAAGTTTATTTTGCTTACCACATTGGCAGATTTTTTCTTGTTTTGAGTCTAAAGTTCACTAAATTTAGTCAGATTTATCTTAAAACAAGACTTAATATCTTATCCCATTTTGCTTGACAAGTAAATAAATGTGTTTAAGAAAGTTTAGATAATTTGACAGGAATACAAGACAAAAATACTTGTCAAGAAAATCATTTTTTGCAGTGTGTGGGATTGCAATCAATAAAGATGTAAATGTAATATTAAATGCTATGGTAAAAATAATGTTACTTGTTGTCTTGAGTGTAGATATCGTCTATGGTAATCTTGTTGTGCTATGTTATCAAGTTGGGTTGTATTTCTCTGTATGTTTAAATATGTCCTCAAAAACAGGAGTAACAACTGTACAAAGCTGTGACAAACAATGTTTGTTTATGGGCAGGTGAGGTAGTATGTACAACTACCTTGTAGCCACGTAACACGTAAAGTCATCGTTCAGTTATTTTGTTTAAATTTTTACAATTAATGGTTTAGTTTTTATGTGTTAAATGTAACGCAATTAAGGCAGTATCCTTTTTTTCACTTTCTTAAACATCAATTATGTTTTTCCCCACATCATTTGGCTAAAATTGGCATATACAAATTTCCAGATGGTACATGCTCAACCACACATCCTAGCACAAAAACTAATTGTGTGGAGCAGCACACGCTTATTCATTAGCCGTGACACATGTCCAGGGCATAATAAACACTGAAGCAGACTGACTGTGTGCCAAATGGACACGTCACCTACAATATATTGTTTGTTTAATTCCCATATTAAAAGGAACATTAGGACTGAGACAACAAGAACAATACACAAGGATTTTAAAATAAGTGACACCTAACAACCCTTATTGGCCTCTAGGGGAAAATCCAATACCCAACACATGAACAAAAAACAATGGAATAAGCTATGGCAGACAAAGAACAGGAGACTACGGTAGAGCTGGTGGTGGTGCTGGAAGCCACGGCGGAGGAAGCGCTGGAGGCCACAGTGGATGCGACAGACCCCGAGACCACTGGGGATCCCGACGGCCATGAGATCAGGGCAGAGAAAATGGAGGACCAGGAGAACAGAGTGTTGCCAGCAGCGCTGGAGACCGTGGGGATGTCGGCGACTGACCAGGTCAGATCGATGATCAGGCGACCAGGGCAGAACCAGCAGATGGGCTGGTGACCAAGGTAGCAAAAGTGAGGTCATGGCAACAGAGGACTCTGGTGATGGCGAGTTGGCTGGGGACTCAGGCAGGGTCAAGGCGTCCAACTCTGACAATGTCACCAAACTTGGAACCTCTTCTAGGCTGGAACCACCAAAAATGAGACCAACAAGGATGGGACCACTGAAGCCAGGACCACATGGAACATTTAAGCTGGAACCACAGAGACCACTTAAGCAGGGAGCGGAGGGGCCTCCGTCATAGGGACCAACAGAGCGAAGGGCAGAGGGGTCTCCTACATGGGAATGAGAACATACGAGAGACTAGCAGAGGGGCCTCCATCTTTTTCCTCCAAGTATTGTGCTCAGCCTCCCAGACAGACTCCCTCCTGCCAAAAAATAAATAAATAAAAAAACACATTGCTTGAATAAAAATCCAAAACGTTCTTTATGGCCTGGAGTTTGGGCAAGAATAGAACATAAATATAAAATGCAATATGTTGGTCTTTATATAATACGCAAACAATGTTGGGTTCTTATTTGTTTGTGCCTTTGGGCTTTGAAGGCTTTATGATTTAGAAGACAAATGGCGATAAAAAAGTTAAAATATGACAAGTTAAAATGAAATGTTATTGTTATTATATGTTACTGTTCAAAAATCTTAGACAAGAAATGTTCTGTTTTTTTCATATAATGCACATAAATGGAAATAAACAAATCCCAATTCAGCTTGTTCTCCGCTTGTTTTCTGTATCATACTGTTATTTCTTCCCAACACTATCAGAGTAAAACATTAATCAGTCAGTTTACTGTACATTACATTTGAAACATTATTACAAATCTATGTTTTAGGTCAATAAATTCTGTGACAATATTGATTACACACAGACAAAACTGGAGAAGTTTGCTTGTTTTATCATTTAGAATGAGCTCTTAAGGCCTTTTCACACCAAGCGCGACACGATTATGAGAGGCGAATCACAAGAAAATTGCCCTTTCCCATAGAAAGCTAAATAAATGTTCGCCATTAGCACATTCACACCTTTATAAAAGGTGTCCCTGCGTGTTACTAATTAAACGTGATGAAATTTAAATGCTCCAAGAGTGCAAGCAATAAGTCATAATTTTTTTTATTTGTGTAGCGCTTTTCACAACATATAATTTCAAAGAACGTTTACAGAAAATTATACTTTAATAGAAAAACAAGCAGTCATTTCTGTATTGTCTGAGAGTCATAGTTGTGCGGTTTAATAAAAAAATTATTTTAAATAAAATAATAAATAATAATAAAAAATTAAGTAAATAATATATGTATTTAGACCCAGTGAGCAAGCTACCGATCTCACCCAACAAAACCCTTCTTCAGCCTTTAACACTGCTACTGACAGATGAGGCTGTTAAAGACTATGAAAAATAGCACACCAACAACGTTGTTCTTGGTATTCAAAGGCACACAGAGTGCACTTCAAGTCACAGCAATAGTATTATTAATATTTGGCAAAGAAAAACACAAGATCCGTAAAGTTGTTTATTTAAAAAGTGATACAAAAGGCAAAGATGCCACAATATTGTGGCTGGGCGGAGGGTCGGGTTGTGATTCCACACATCCGGCCCCTAATCAGACTAATCAAGCCTCAGAGAGGGATAAAGGCCGACTGGAGACTGCAGTGGGACAGAGAGAGAGAGAGAGAGAGAGAGAGAGAGAGATTTACAGACAGCTGTCCAACACCTTTGTGTGTTTGTCTTGAAATATTATTCATATTCTCAAGCTGGTTCTCGCCTCCTCCTTTCCATTAATCTCTTTACACTGTGCCGAAATCTGGGAAGAAGTAGGGATGCACCGTAGTAGAGTCTTCGCCACTACCATCCACCCCAATGGAGCAGCCGCGGCCATCATCTGGAGGACAGAGGAGCCGGCCGCCTGGAAGCGGAGGAATGACCACCGACCATGAGGGGAGGAGGGGCTCCCAACCAACCACCTGGAGTGTTACCGCTGCCAGGGGTGGGGGAGACCCCTACCGTCCACCAAAAATGCAGCGGGCATTCTGTCCACCAGGGGGCCGGAGGTCTGCCTCTGATCCGTCCAGGGAGGCGCAGCTGTCATCCATTAGAGGGTGGAGGAGTGGCCGAGGACCATGCTACGGCGTATCGGAGCACAGGCGAGTAAGTGCTTGAGTGTTGGCCCTTATCCCTCTCTGAGGCTTGATTAGCCTGATTAGGGGCCAGGTAAGCGGAATCATGACCCAGTTGCTCTTGTTCTGGTAACTGCAACGACTTCTGACACGTGATCTAAAGCTTACATATTATTGGTTAGGGAATTTCTTAGTCAGGTGAAGAAAAAACAATCGATACCCTCTCTGTAAAAATCAAAGGTTCTCAATTATTCTAGGCTCTCCCAAAGATGGAGGAAGATGGGAAGCCTCCGTCGCTGTTCCTTCCATATACTCCAACATTCACAATCCTGAAGCAGTAGTAGGCATCATTAACAGCCAAGTTGACAACTAAAAAAAGACCACTTGTAATTATAAAACAAGGACTCTGAATGTGCTAAAGCTTGAATGACAGTATGTTTGCCATCAATGGCTGCAACACAGTTTTCTGTGACTTGCCACAGTTGACACTCCCACCCTGAAGTTGAAAGCAATGGTGGGTGAAAAAAGAAAAGAAAAATGGAAAGCCCTGTAGCAATGTACATGAACAAAACAAAAAGGAAATGTATTAAATTAATACAATGTCATCATAAATATAATTTAAAGCATAATCATGTAATACATACAATTTAAATGTACGCATATCAACAGTTTTTACATTCTCTATATTCTTAAATATAGTAAGTTAAAATTATTAATGTGCCATAGGATTATATGAACAGACTACATAAGAAGTTTGTAATTTATGGATAACTGACCTTGATCAGCTGCTGAGATTGTCTCAGGGAACCTAGTCTGCTAGGTTCAACAATTTTTTTTTAAACAAATTTACGGCATGAACCCACAATCATCTGGTTTTTCTTTCTCTAATCTCCGATTTTGCAATATAGCAAAGGCCTAAAGATGCTTGTTGTGAAAATCCATGATTTTTGATTGACACTTGTTTTCAAAATGAGCCCACCTCTGTTTTGGGGTACATGCCTTCCAAATGGACCTTTCACATTCCCATGCATCAAATTTTGTCTGTTGTCCAGCTGTAAATGCCCTAGTAGGTGCCCTAACACCTGCCCACCCGCCAACACAGGTAAAAAATAAGCAGTCGCTCTGGAATAGCGCAGAGCAGAACTTGCTCGCTTCACTTTGTATCATAGTGGAGACCACAAAACTTATGTGACCCATTTTAATTCTACAAAGAACATTCTACTTTAAAGCGCTATTTGGAAGAAGTCAAAATTCCCAAATGGCTAGACAGCCCCGACATTATAAACAGCACTTACATGGCAGTTACACTAAC